>NW_027508855.1:13727500-13965000 GCF_051911475.1 Siphateles boraxobius | reverse complement strand
AGTGACCAGACTAACCCTTTTAGTCAAGCAATCAATATGATAAGCAACAACAACAAAAAAATCCATAGACTAACACTGAATGACATAATGTGCCTTATAACCATATCTTGGGACCAGAATATAATAGAAACCTCGGTGTGAGAATTGTATACCTAGCAACCATCCAGAACATTCTAACACCCTAGCAACCGCACAACAATGCACTAAAACACAGAACAAATTAAATACAGTTCATTGGGGATTAAACATGTTCTAGGTTCTTCAGATCTGTCTGTTGGTTCTTGGTGAATTATTGTAAAGCACCAGTATAGAAATAACTAATCTAAATAACTAAAAGATACGTGTTCTTTGTAGAACGTAACAGTATATAAAGTGTCAAGTTTTTCAGATGTAATAATTGAAAAATAAGTTGGTGATATGGCAAAAATACCGTATCACCATTTTTTCAGGCACGATCCACGATCTTATCACAATTCATGTTGGTTTGTCAAGTTACTGAGAAGTAACTTTCACCATTTAAAACATATAGCCCTATAACTAACAAAACATTACAGAAAAAAGTAAAACAGACCATTTACACTCTCTCCAAAACGATTATAATAGGCCAATTACACAGAACGTGTTTTTGCATTACACAGTGCTGCTTTTTCATTGTTTTTCTGTGTAAACATGCACTATTGAGGTTTTTACAGTTTTCCTCATCTTGTGTCTTTTGCAGCGTCTTGCGAATGACAAGGCATTCTAAAAACACAGGGCTCAAGTTAAATTTTTTTTTTTTTAAACACGTCTTGAGGCCTTGCCTTTTTTTTCCATTCCACTGCCCTTGCATCTTTCGTTTTTTAAACACAAAAACACAATCTGTGTGAATGCTCATTATAAGTTGATTTACCTTAGACTCTGTGGCGTTCAAAATCACTGACGCACCCACTGACTCTTTTTGAAAACGCTCTCAAAAGTGGATATATTTGAAGACGCATTTTTGTGATGTAGCCTGGAGTCAAAACGGAGATATTTAAAAACGATAACGTAAGTTTAGTCATGCAGGCATATTGTACCAGTAGATATTCATGTTTATACCGGTATTGTGCCTGTTATGTGCCATTCACTTTCACACTGTAGCTAAAATATATTAGGCCTACTTTGCACACTCTTCATATCACAGTCCTGCAAAGATGACAGAACATTCACTCACATTTGCTGTCCCGCGGCAAAACATGAGAGCAGTTGCGTTTTAGATCAAACATATGGTAACTGAGTGCGACCTGGACGATTCAGTGAATGCTGAGATATTTTGCTAAATAAAATTATCCTGTCAGAAGAATTGGCTGATAACTTTATTATTAATTTTTCCATCTACATCTCAGTAAGCTTTTGTGAGGTTTTATGCATGGGCAGTAAGGTGAATTTACCGTTTTCCAAAAGTTTCTCATCCACACTGAAATGTTGGAAAACACTAGTGTGAATGGAGAGTGTTTTTAAATGAAAAAGCAGTTCCCTTTCGAGGGAACTCAACACTGCGTCGAGAATCGACATTTTGGGGACGCTCCCTTAGCGTGCGCCTCTGAAGTAAGAATGAAACTAATCCAATCCTTATTGGTGTTGCGTCGTGATGTAACATGTGACGGCATAACCGGATGCATAAAAGTGACGCTGACACACACACACATCAGCTTTAGCTCTTCAGCAAGCGCTCTCTGTGAAACTGTCTGTCTTATTTGGTGTTGTTTGTCTGTGCAAAGCTCTGTATTATGGCGAGTGAACAATACACTAAGTGTGTGCACCCCTGTCCAAGATAATATATATGCCACGGGTGGGGACACGCATCAGCTGTGTGTGTGTGTATTGTTTAGGGGCGCAGCACGCACTGTCAGCTCTCGAGAGGGCTGCCTGTGCACACTGTGAAGCACTTCCTATTAGAGTGCTGCGCTCCCGCTTGGCTATATTATTGCCTGATGATGGCCAGGCTCACGATCCCCGCGGTTCGGGTCCCGCGTCCATTGAGGCGGCGCGACGGCTTAGATCGGGGAGATCGCAGAAGGATCTCGCAGTGAGAACGAGACTGCTGAGGCACCTTTTCTCTCATCATCCGCAGATTCTATGACACTCGTTCACGACGCAGAAGCCCGCGATGCGGCTTCTTCTGCCCGTGACGAGTGCCCAGTGCTCGAGCTATCTGTTTATAAGGAAGTAGATGTGCTCAGCATCGGGAACAAGCAACATGAGTCACACTCGCCGGCTTATGTTTCTGCTTATGTAGAGCTCGTGGAGGTTGTGATGCGTGCGGTGGCCAGACTAAATAAATATATAAATAAATATATTTATATATATAAAATATATGAGCTGGCCACAAAATAAGCAGGATGATCCCCGTCAAAATGAACTAGACGAGAGATTCCTGCAGCACCGTTCACAACCTCAGAGCCGAGGCTTACTGTTTTTCCCAGATCTTTATAAAAATATAAATATATATGAGTAGATCCTGGGAAAAACCCCATTCTTTAGGTATCTCACCACATTCATTATATGTTTATTCGAATGTGGTGGGTGCGAGAGAGTCGGGTTATGGCAAGTTGCCGCAGATGGAGGAAGCTTTAGCGTGCTATCTTCACTTTATCTTCACCGGCATCTTTACTTTAAGCCCCGGCGCTGCCCAACAAACCGTGCAGGGACACCTCTGCACTGGTTGGCTGGGCTTATATGGTGCAGGAAATCGATGTTGCTCTTCCGCCGTTAAAAACGTTTCGGGACACATCGGTTTCCAGCGAACGCAGGCTGCACTGTCCGCCCCACATTTTTGCGGCCAGGCAGCATTCGCGTTCGCCAATTGAGAATCTTTTTCAGTCCAGCCCTTCCGGAAACCCGCTTCAGGGGGTCGAGAACGAATCCTGATTAATACCCGAAGCCAGGCTCGAGAGCCTGGTTCCTTTGGTAAAATATTTAGAAAAGAAAAGGTCAGGCTGGTGCGTGCCTGCACTCTAGGACGATTTTGCAGGCGTACCAGGCCGATCTTCTTAAAGATCTAAGTGAGGCAAATATTTCCTGTTGGCCGCTCCGCTATCTCCTTCTGGCCTGTTTTCCAACGCTGTCACTACAGTCGTTGACAGGTTTCAGGAAGCAATAAAAAAACAAAAAGAGCGTTGCCTCTAGAGGCCCTCCTGCGGGAGTTTGGCAAACAGAGGAAGCACTCTCAACCGAAGTCCTCCAGCCAGAAGGGTGACCTGAGGGCCGTCCTTCAGGTGAAGAGGTCCTAATTGTAGGACCTCTGAGGGTCACATCGATTTCCAGCGAACGCACTCCGTGGCGTTCGCCCCAAAAGCTTGCAACAGGGCACCGACTATGGTCACAAAATCTGTATCGACTTTTATCCTGCCGGTCCTCCGCTTCAGGAAGTCGAGAATAGTGCTCGGAATACACCCGAGGCCAGTCTCGAGGGGCTGGTTCCCTTAGTAGATTTTGTAGAAGAATGGCAACGCCTTCCGAATATATCTCTATGGGTACAGATTGCAGTTCGGTGCCCGACCTCCCTAGTTTGCTGGGGTGGTACCGACTGCAGTGATTCCAGAACAGGCTCGGGTTATGGAACAAGAGGTACAGACTCTACTGGAATTTAGGGGCCATAGAATGTGTTCCCCTACCAGACAGGGAGTCCGGGTTTTACAGCCGGTACTTTATAGTTCCAAAGAAGGATGGCGGACTGAGGCCAATTTTAGATCTAGGGCTTTTGAATCGTTCTTTGAGGAGATTCAGGTTCAAAATGCTTACTATTCCCATTATCGTGAGCCATATCAGATCCGAGGACTGGTTTGTCACGATGGATCTAAAAGACTCTTATTTCATGTCTCCATCCTTCCTTGTCACAGGAGGTTCCTGAGGTTGCTTTCGGGGGCGAAGCATACCAATATCGGGTTCTTCCGTTCGGCATAGCATTCTCTCCCCGCACGTTCACAAAGTGTATGGATGCGGCTCTGGCTCCACTGAGGCTTCAGGGCATCCGTATACTGAATTACATCGGCGACTGGCTCATATTGGCCCAGTCTCGAGAAATGGCAGTTCGGCATCAAGATGTCGTCCTTGGCCACATTCAGAACCGGGGGTTGAGGCTCAACACTAAGAAAAATGTGTTGGACCCAGCTCAGAAGACTACTCTTCTGGGCGTGGTATAGAATTTGGTTACGATGCGGGCACGTATGTCTCCCGCTCGTATCGAATTCATCCTGGCCATGGTGTCCGGGATAAAGCTAGGCCAGGCCATCACTGTAAAGCAATTTCAAAGACTGCTGGGCCTCATAACAGCGGCATCCAACATAATTCCTTTGGGCCTGTTCCACATGAGGCCCCTTCAGTGGTGGCTCAAAGCCAAGGGTTTTTTCCCCAAGGGGAATCCGTTCCATATAATAAAGGTTACGCGCAGATACCTTCGTTCCCTATTTATATGGAAGAAACCTTGGTTCTTGTCCCAAGGGCTAGTGGTAGGGGCGTCATGTCGCCGGGAAACTGTTTCGACAGACGCTTCCCTCGCTGGCTGGGGTGCGGTCTCGGACGGCCGCTTTGCCAGGGGTCTGTGGCAGGACCATCATCATTCTTGGCATATAAATTGCCTAGAGATGTTGGCTGTGTTCAGGGCTCTGAGGAGCTTCCTCACAGACATTAAAGGTTACCACGTCTCAGTGGTAGCTTATCTAAACCGACAAAGAACACTCAGATCGCGCCCTCTATCCAGATTGGCGCATCAGATCATTTTATGGCCCCAAGGGAAAATATTATCTATAAGTATATATATGTCCCGGGGGATCTGAATCAGGGAGCGGACATCCTGTCGAGGCAGGGGCTGAGGCCCGGGGAATGGAGACTCCATCCAGAGGTGGTGGAGTTCATATGGCAGAGGTTTGGACCAGTGGAAGTGGATCTGTTTGCGTCTCGAGGGACGTCCATCCCACTGTCCACTTTGGTTCTCCCTCACTCATCCAGCCCCGCTGGGGTTGGATGCCATGGTACAGGCCTGGCCGAGGCTTCGCCTGTACGCTTTCCCCCCCGATCGCTCTGCTCCCGGGGGTCCTGGAGAGGGTCCGTCAGGAGGGCATCAGTCTTCTTCTGATAGCCCTGTTTTGGCCAGCCCGAGTATGGTTTTCAGACTTAATTTCACCCCTGACAGCTCCGCCATGGCAGATTCCTCTGAGGGGGGGTCTGTTGTCTCAGGCGGAGGGCACTATATTCCATCCTCATCCAGAGCTGTGGAAATTGTAGGTCTGGCCTCTGAGGGGGCTCAGTACCTAGATGCTGGTCTATCATCTGGGGTGGTCGAAACCATACTTATCTCTAGGGCTCCGTCTACTCGGAGATTATATGGCCTCAAGTGAAATATTTTTCTACTTGGTGTAGAGAACTTGAGTTAGACCCAGTTAACTGCCCAATGGCTTCAGTTCTGGAGTTTCTTCAAGATTGTTTCTCTGCGAATCTCTCCCCTTCCACACGTAGGGTGTACGTGGCTGCCATTGCGGCGTTCCATGCACCACTAAATGTTGGGCCTTTAGGGAGGCACCAACTGGTCATACTATTTCTCCATGGTATTGGAGGATGAGACCGACAGTCAGGTCCAGGGTTCCTTCCTGGGACCTGGCGGTGGTTCTCGAAGGGCTATCCCTGGCTCCCTTCGAATACCTCCAGTCGGCTTCGCCTAGGACCTCACGTTCAAGATAGCCTTTCTCTTAGCTATTTCTTTAAAGAGACTGGGAGATCTCCAAGCCCTGGCATTATCGCCAGTTTGCTTGGGGTGTGCCCCCGGCGGAGTTAAGGCCATCCTGCATCCGAGACCCAGCTATGTGCCTTAAGTGCAATTTATCATGGCTAGGTCCATGGTCCTGCAAGTATTTCATCCTCCACCTCATGTGTCGGCAGAAAAGGAGAGGTTCCTTGCTCTGCCAGTCAGAGTTCCGAGTATTACCTTGAGAGGTCCTCTTCTTGGAGGAGGTCGGATCTACTGTAGTGTGTTTTGGATCACCTATTAGGGGCTCCCGGCTATACAAACCATAAGTAGGCTTACAAGGTGCGGAATTTCCCTTCACCTTTGGCCGTTAGGGCTCATTCTACTAGAGGCATGGCGTCCTCTAGGGCCCTCCTTTCGGGAGTCCCCATCAAGGAGATCTGTGAGGCAGCCGGTTGGGCTACCCCACACACTTTTGTTAGGTTCTATAGTCTGCACCTCCCTAGTACACTTGGCGCATACGTGCTCTCGTCCTAGCTGAGTGCCTGAATCAGTTTCACTCCGGGGCAGGCCTGTTTTCGGTGCGTGGCTTAGTGGACATTCGTTCCCCAAAGTGTCGATTCTCGACGCAGTGTTGAGTTCCCTCGAAAGGGAACGTCTCGGGTTATGACTATAACCCTTGTTCCCTGAGAAGGGAACGAGACACTGCGTCGTCCTGCCACGCCCCTCGAGGCCTTAGAGCGTCTTGCTTCATCGCGGAGCTGATGTGTGTGTGTGTGTCAGCGTCACTTTTATGCATCCGGTTATGCCGTCACATGTTACATCACGACGCAACACCATATCAGGATTGGATTAGTTTCATTCTTACTTCAGAGGCGCACGCTAAGGGAGCGTCCCCAAAGTGTCGATTCTCGACGCAGTGTCTCGTTCCCTTCTCAGGGAACAAGGGTTATAGTCATAACCCGAGACGTTTTCCAATGTATCCCGATTAATGTAGACGTAGCCTAATATTAGGGTAGATGCCATTTTCTTTCGTTTTAAGAGTGTAAAGTTATGTAGCCTACAAAAATTTCCAAATGAAAAGAGGATTAGCAGTTTATTTCTTCATAAGTATATGATATAGACATTTTTAAAAAGTGTGTGTGTGTGTGTGTGTGTGTGTGTATAAGGGATGCTTACTTTTTGAGGATGCCCATCTTCCTGAAACTCCCCCAGCAGGTGTTGACTGACAGGTTGTAGGTGTGATCTCAATCATTTGTGCGTGTTGTTTTTCTGAATGACAGAGGAGTTGGCCGACGAGACAGCATAGCACTTAACTCCTGTCTGTTGGCAGTTGCAGGAAGCACACATACCCAAACACACACACCCAAGACATGAAATTCACCTGAGGCATACCATCAAATATTTTCAGGCCTTATGCATGGTTGTCTTGGGCAATATGCAAATGCAAAAATGTATGAATGCATAACCGATCTGCATGTGTGTGTGTCAGTGCCTAATAAGGTTGTTGAGGGGATAGTTCCAATGGCAATTAGCCAAAAGCGAACTGACTGGGAAGTGTTCAGTAAAAACCATGCAACATTTATGATGTTTATAACCAACTTTAGAAAAGGTTATAGTGAGTTGCATTGACAGTTGCGATTGTTGGCAAAGAACATTCAAGTAGGGCATTCCATAGTAAACACACACTGTTTACCTACAAAGAAGCAACATTCATGATGTTTATAACCAACTTTAGAAAAAGTTAAAGTGAGTTATTTGACAGTTGGGATTGTTGGCAAAGAACATTCAACTAGGGCATTCTATAGTAAAAACACACTGCTTACCTGCAAAGAAGCACGATGAATTATTCAATCAACTGACATTAAAGGGGGCCACATTTATCCACAAAGAAGCACGATGAATTATTTAATCAACTGATCAACTGCCACATCATAATCTTTAAATAAAGAACTTTCAGATCTTAAAACTTGTTCCTCGGTCCAAAAAAAGTATTTGTTGAAACTGAAAAAAGGGGGTCGTTCCACACTTCCACAATTTTATGATGTTATTCAGATACATCACATTCACATATCAAAAACACACATTTTGTGTTCAGAAATCTGACCTAGGGAGAAAGCAAGAGGATACTAGTACGAAAACTTTTGACTAGACGGCAAGAAGCTTCTTGTAGATGGGAATCACATATTCAAATGGAAAAAAAGCTCGATCATGCAGGTTTGCAATGTATAACATCAGGAAGATCAGGCCTTTCCTAACTGAGCATGCTACACAACTTCTCGTCCAGGCCCTGGTTATTTCTAGGCTTGATTACTGCAATGCTCTTCTAGCTGGACTTCCATCATGTGTTACTAAACCTCTACAAATGATCCAGAATGCTGCAGCCCGCCTTGTCTTCAACGAGCCCAAAAGGGCCCACGTCACTCCTCTGTTCATCTCACTGCATTGGCTACCACTCGCTGCTCGCATCAAATTCAAAGCTTTGACGCTTACTTACAGATCTACCACAGACTCAGCTCCGTCCTACTTTCACTCCCTACTACAAGTCTACGTCCCTACCAGAAGCCTACGATCGGCCAAGGAGCGACTGCTCGTGGTGCCATCACAGCGAGGCACTAAATCACTCTCCAGAACATTCTCATTCACGGTTCCATGCTGGTGGAACGATCTCCCCACCCTCGTCCGTAATGCAGAATCCCTGACAGCATTCAAAAGACAACTGAAAACTCATCTCTTACGTGAGTACTTAACATAAAAAATAAAAAAAATTCTTCTCTTTTAAATCTTTCCTTTTCTTTTAAATCTTCCCTTGTCTGGCTTTTGCTACTCTGAGCAATGCCTGAACTTTGTATTTTGAGCACTTCTTGCGTCGTTCTTCCCTCTTCACGATGACTCGCTTGCTTTAGTCCTCAGATGTAAGTCGCTTTGGATAAAAGCGCCTGCTAAATGACTAAATGTAAATGTAAATGTAAAAAAAACAAATCTGACCAACACAAAAAGAGGCGAACTACAGTTCACTTTATTTGTAGTTCAGACTTTATCTGATGTCGATGACACAATAAAATACATCAAAATTATGGTGCAGTAAACATTTGTACAGAAAAATGTGTCTCGCCTTATAGGCATCTTAAAATCATAGCAAAACGGCATATTTAATTCTAAGAGACAGTGTGTGTGTGTGTGTGTGTGTGTGTGTGGGGGGGGGGGGGGGGTCACTAATATTATTATTGATTAGACCTGATTATTTTAATGTTTACAATTAAATCAAAAAAATCTTATTGAAATTACTAATATTATAATTAAACCTAATGTAAAAAAGGAAAAGAAGTCAAGGGGTTAAAAATAAGTTAAACAGTGCATGAAAATCCTACAGCAAAACTTTACCATTATCTTAATATGCTACTGTTTTATAGGACAAACCATCCCATGGGTAACATTTATGATCCTGTGTAGCTGCATTGTTTTGGATAAAGTTTTCTCATGTCAATGATTACCAAGAATAGATACTTCGCAAGTCAGAAAATTCTTCCATCACCAATTATACTGTTACCTCATATGACTTTTTTGAGGGCGTGGCAAGATTGTCCTATTCCAGCCACAAAGCTGCAATTGAATAAAGCCAAGAGCAACAGGTAGTTTTACTACTCATGGTGGAAAATTGGCATCAAGAGTTGTTTTTGAGCCTAATTTTACTACTGAACAACGACTTATTTGATATAGTGATGGTAGACACGCTATGATGAAACACAGCTCACGTCTTTTGAAGTTCTGCGGTCTGTAAAACTGCTCTGTGGAAAACAGCAACATGAAAAAATAAACCAACTGCAAATTATTCAAGGGAGATATCTCGGACAATTGGTCTGTGTTTAAGAAGAGAGGAGCGTACAAGGACATGTGTGCCAGTCGGCCTTGTTCTTTTTGGGATGTTTCCACATGGATGTAATGTAAAACCTATGGGACAGGCCGAAAAACCAGGGCTGCCTCGAACTATAGAAACATCCCACCGCACATGTTGTCAAAGCATGAGGAATTTGTTACAAATGTTGTTCAGCTGCAGCTCGTTGGTTTTTCCAGAACAATGTGGAAAGTGAAAGGGAGAAAAGGAGAAGAGAAAATAGAACAGAGGAATCATCAGTTATCTCCAGCAGACTCTTTGATCGCCTTTATGATTTCAGACAACCTCAGCTCCCGCTCGCAAGTTCCCACAGCAAACTAAACAGCCCTTACCTACATTTATCAAATTTGTGGTTTTGGCATCTAGTCAAAATGTTCTAGCAAATCTACTTCAAATTTTGAAAGTAATCTATAGAATAAGAAACCTGAAAGCAAATCATCATATTAGTTCTTAAATGTTATTAATATTGGATACTGATAGTCTAATAGTCAATTGCTTCCACTATGAATGTATTGTGTTTCTTATGTAAAACTTACCTACAAAATGATATCCAAATATTAACTCTTTCCCTGCCATTGACAGCATTTTCCGGCTTTCCGTGTTTTCACTATGGTAGGGGGGGCTATAGTGCATCTTCTGAAAGAGTACAGAATATAGTGATCTTCACACATGTGAAGAAGCAGAAACAAGCGATCATCATTCTGAATACGATCCAGGCGTGGCCTTTGTCAAAAACGTGTTTTCCTCAGCTTTTTGCTCAAAATGTTGCTTGTTTTATGAAACTTACCCAGATTAAAATGTTGATAAAGAATACATGAAGCTAGATTTTTTTTTTTAAGTAGAGGGTCTGCTTTTTCTTTTGATGTATTGCATGTTCAGATATTCATACAAAAAAAATATTCTGAAGGCCATAAAACTTTTGTGAAAATGGTCAAAAATGTCAGCTGTCAACTTTAAAAAAAAATGCTGGCGGAGAAACAGTTAATATATGAATAATGCTTCAGTTAATTTACAGATACTGAATCAAATATTAAACTTGATGTTTACCTGCTAAACTCACTGCCATGGTGTTGTGGGTGGTTACCAAGGTTTTGTCATCTGGTTAAGATGTACTTTTGTACGATGTAAGAAGTACTTTTTAGCCAGTTGCTATGCAGTTGCTATGGTGTTCTGAGGGCGTCCGTTTTAATGTGGTTGCCTACTGGCCTAAGTCAAAAGAATCTACCCCAATGTATAGTCTAGATATGGGACCAGAAAAGTCTGATTGCTACAACATGCCTCTCCTCAACGAGTTACACTGTACCTAATTCGAGGTATCATTCATATCCAGAGCAATAAACGTTGCAGGGTGAGTAACATGATGAATAACAAGATTATGTTTAGGAGGAGAGTTCACAAAAATGTGATTGGCTGTGGGTTAGTAGAGAAGATCAGAACTGATCATTATCAGTTTTTGAAATTGACCAGTTTTGCCTCACCATTTGAAAGATATCAGTTACTTGTCGCTGATTAAGGTTTCACTAATTCCAACAGCAGAAAGAGATGAAGCCTGACAAAGCCTGCTGGGCAGAGCGGCTTCCACCATCCATCAGCTGTGTCAGCTCTCCCACAGCGGCAGAGCAGAGGCTAAGAGGATGGAATAAATCACACTTTTAGCCACAAGCACTGCCACTCAGAGGGACAGTGATTTATTCTTGAAATGTATCTGAGGAATGAGAAACAACTTTTGTAAGTTTACAAAATGTCAATTTAATCCTATAAATTTAACTTGAATTTTAAAATTTTAACTTAAAAAATACAAGTTAATATAACATTTTGCATAAAGCGAAATAAATAAGCGAAGCCAATATTGGTGTAATATGTTCTCACTTGCACATTCCTTTTAACAGATGAACAGCAGCATTCTGTACCATCTGCAAACGTGCTAGGGAGGCTTTGCTATACCTATATAAAGGCCATTACATTAAGTCAGGTTGAAGCAAAGAAACATATAAAACCCTTCAAGAAAAAAACATTTAACCCTTTCAAAATCATCAAAAGACAGAAAAGACAGGAATTTTTTGTATTTAATTACTGAATGAATCCTTTTATCCAGTTTAAAGTCACTGTCCATAACAACAAGTTTTTTTTTTTTTTTTTACAGTGGGCTTCATAAATGGTTTTATAGCACCCAGATCCAGATAAGGTGACCCAAGGGCACCACCGGGTCCGAATACCACGACTTCTGTTTCCCTTTCAAGGGAACTTGTGTTGCGTCTATTGATGCTAAGGGAACGCTTTGCGTGATGATGTATTGGAGCACATTTAAAATCAGTCCAATGTCGTGATGGGACGTCAGAGGCGGGTGACGTCGTGAACCAGCAAGTATATAAGACGGTTCAAACACAGCCACAATAGCTTTTGTGTCTTTACAAGCGCTATATATAAAACTGTCCCTGTCATTTGGTGTTGTCTGTTTATATATATAAATATATATATATATATATATATATATATATATATATATATATATATATATATATATATATATATATATATATATATATATATATGGCGAGCAAGCAGCAGTTCAGAATGTGTGTGCACCCCTGCCCATGTTATTTAACGGGTGGGGACACACACGTTCTTTGTGTTGTTTGTTTGGGAGAGGAGCATGCACGGTCAGTGCTCGATGGTGCTGGCTGTAAGCATTGTGATGTGCTTCCATTGCGGACGCTCCGATCCCGCCTGGCGTTCTTTTGCGAGGACGCCCAGGCTCGCATTCCCCAGGGCTCAGGTCCCGCTGCTGCTGAGGCACAGCGAAGGCTTCAGTCTTGGGGATCGCAAATGGATCTGTCAGCGGGGCTAGAGAAGGGCTCTGCCTTATCTCTGCCCTCACCTGACAGATCCAGTGCGCTGTATCAGGGTTCGGAAGCACGCGCTGCAGTTTCTTCCACCCCGATACACGCACCAACACTTCAATTATCCAGTTCCGAGGAATTGGATGTTGTAAGTGTTGATACACGTGTGTCTGAGGATTCGAGCTTGTTGAGGTTGTGACGAGAGCGGTCGAGAGACTTAATATAGATTGGCCGTCAGATAAGCAGGACGTTCGCTCGAAAAGCAAGCTCGACGAACGCTTCCTGCCCTCTCGCGCACAACCTCAACACCGGGGTCTTCCGTTTTTCCCCGATCTTCACACTGAGGTGTTGAGATCGTGGGAGAAACCAGTGTCATATAGAGTTTACAGTGCACAAACATCACATTACTCCAATATTTCACAATATAAAGAACACGCTTGTGGGGAGATGCCAAAGGTGGAAGAGACACTGGCTAGCTATCTTTCCCATGAAGCTGCATCTTCCCTTAAGACCCCGGCGTTGCCCACCAAGCCAGTTAGAGTTACATCTGCTTTGGTGGGTAACGCTTACTCTGCTGCTGGTCAGGCTGCAGCGTGTTTACACACTATGTCACTGCTGCAGGCTTACCAGGCAGAGGTGTTAGGAGATTTAGATGAAGGCGGGGGAATTGGCCCGAATGCAGTTTGCAAACTGTGTCGGGCTACAGATTTGTCTCTCAGAGCCGCCAAGGAGACGGCTAAATCTATCGGCCAGTCTATGGCAGCCCTGGTGGCCACTGAGAGACATCTCTGGCTTAATTTAAGCAGTATTAAAGAAAGAGACAAACACTTTCTTATGGATGCACCGGTCTCGACTGCTGGCCTCTTCGGCGACTCAGTGAATTCGGTCGTCGAGAGGTTTCAGGAGTCAGCTAAACAGGCGGCTGCATTCCAAAAACTCCTCCCCCGTCGATTCATGTCTCTGGGGCTGCTGAGCGGGAAAGCCCGCTCAACAGCAGCCGTCAAGGCAGAAAACGGATCTGAGGACCGTTATTCTGTCCAAGAAGGCTGCGAAGAAAAGGTCCTGACGTCCGAGGGCGCAGGCCATCGAGGGCAGTTCCCCCCGAAAGGAGAGCGGTTAACACCTCATTATACGTTGCCCGCCTCCCATCGGTGCCCTCGGGGGACCGTTATGCCTACCCTGACACCTCGTGTGTTACAGGGCGCAGAGGTCTCCAGCGAGCACATATCTCAGGGTACACCCGGAAACGTAGTGGTTTTGGGATGCCCGCCCCCTCCGAGGAGGGTTCTAGAGCAGTCAGTTCAGTCATTCCCTGCCAGTTCGCCACTAAAGGGCGACGAGTTGAGTGCTCAACAACAACTAAATCCAGAAACCAGTCTCGAGAGGCTGGTACCTCTAGTAGAATTTTTGACAGCGTGGAAGCTACTGCCGAATATTTCTCATTGGTTCCTGCAGACCATAGAAAAGGGTTATCAAATTCAGTTTGGGTCTCGCCCGCCCAGGTTTATGGGGGTCCTACCCACCGTTGTGGACCCCGAGCAGGTTCTGGTAATGGAGCAAGAAGTGAAAAACCTGTTGGAGAAAGGGGCCATAGAATATGTACCTCCCTCCAGCAGGGACACCGGGTTTTACAGCCAATATTTCATCGTTCCGAAGAAGGATGGGGGGTTGCGTCCCATTTTGGATCGAAGAGTTCTGAACGAGTCAGTCATCCAACTAAAATTCAAAATGTTAACTTTGAGACAGATCGTGCCACAGATCAGATCCGCGGACTGGTTTGTCACAATAGATCTCAAGGACGCATACTTCCATATTTCCATCCTTCCATATCACAGGAAGTTCCTGTGGTTTGCTTTCGGGGGCAAAGCATACCAATATCGAGTTCTTCCTTTCGGTCTAGCATTATCACTCCGCACTTTCACAAAATGCGTAGATGCAGCTATAGTGCCATTACGCATACAGGCTATTCGCATCATGAACTACATCGACGATTGGTTGATTTTAGCTCATTCGCACCAGTTGGCAGTTCGGCATCGAGATGTCGTCCTTGCCCACTTGAAAGAGCTGGGGTTACGGCTCAACGCCAAGAACAGTGTACTTTCTCCACTACAGAGGACCACTTATCTGGGGGTAGTTTGGGATTCTATGTCAATGCGGGCGCGTCTGTCTCCGCATAGAGACCATTCTGTTAGCCGTAAAAAGGATAAAGCTAGGCTAGTCGCTCACTGTGAAACCGTTTCAGAGACTGTTGGGTTTGATGGCAGCAGCGTCCAACGTGATAATTTTTGGCCTGCTGCACATGAGACCCTTGCAGTGGTGGCTCAGGACCAAAGGGTTTTCCCCGAGGGGCAACCCCTTTCGCATGATCAAGGTTATGCGGCGATGCCTACGTGCCCTGGTTATGCGGAAGAAACCTTGGTTCATGTCCCAGGGACCCGTGTTGGGAGCTTCTTGTCGTCGCAGGATGCTAACTACAGATGCCTTCCTCACGGACTGTGGAGCGATCCAAGAGGGATGCTCGGCTCAGGGTCTGTGGGGGGACCATCACCTCTCCTGGCATATCAATCGCCTGGAGATGATGGCCGTTTTTCTTGCTTCTTGCTCTTTCTTTCTTGAAAAGTATTTCCTCCCAGACCTCAGGGGCCACCATGTGTTGGTCCTCACAGACAATACATCGGTGGTCACCTATATAAATCATCAAGGGGGTTTGCGTTCACGTCCGCTGTGCAAACTGGCACACCAAATCCTTTTGTGGTCCCAGGGCAAGCTGCTTTCACTCAGAGCAGCTTACATCCCGGGGGCCCAGAACATAGGAGCAGACATCCGCGTGGAAAGACAGTATGTCATGTTATAAAATAGCTCAAAAAGCAGCCAGGGCTGAGCATCTCCGCAAACTAATAGAAAATAACCAAAATAAACCAAGGTTTTTATTCAACACCGTAGCTAGACTAATAAATAAACAAACATCACCAGAGCAATATATTCCGTTACAGTATAGTAGTAATGATTTTATGAATTTCTTCAATGAGAAAATAGAAAGCATCAGAAACACAATTGTAAATGTACAATCTTTTATGGTGTCTTATGATTCAGCCTCAATTATCGCCCCTCAAGAACAACTACACCACTTTACAACTACAGGGGTGATAATAGAAAAAAATCCTGAGCCTGAACTTTTTTCCCTGGGACAGATGTGTAAGGGCGAGTTTATCCTCCGCTAATTTCTGACACAAAGTGATGAGCGATTGTTCTTCTAGTCTTCTTATATTGTTGTCATATATTTTTGTCATTATTTTTTGAGAATGAAAGACACACACAAACACATGCCTATCTTCATAATTCTTGACTTCTAAAGTTTTTTTAATTCAACCCAAATCCTAAATTTCACTTGCACTGCACTGCAATGTATTTTTTTCATGATTAATATTGCATTGCAAAATAATGTGTGCTGGTCAACTAGTCTAAAATTAAGAAACCCCTAGAAAACAGTAAAAAAAACATTTGTAAATGTAAGATAGTTCTATATCCAAATATGATAGCCTACTTGATAAAAAGAAAAGAAAAAAGGGCTTTTATTTGTGCCGTGCTGTCTTTGCATTTGAACATTGCACATTGTAAACAGGACACGCATTAGCTGAATACACGTTAGCCAATACAAACATACTTATAGAAAATAGTTGACAATGAATAGACAGGAGTCCTGTCACAGGACCAATAAATAGCAAAACCAGAGCCGTTCGGCTCTGAGCAAAACGAATCACTTATTCTAAAAAGAATATCAAGTAGCCTATATGTTAGAAGAATCTGACTAATAGTAAAACGTCCGTCATTTAACGAATTTTAAAAACACGGGATGGATAATAAAAAATGCTTTCTGGCATTTTGACAGGAAAAAAAACACAACCAAGAACAAAACATTTCGTCAATTTTCATTTTACAATTATCATCTCTCTCTGTGCGCGAGGTCTGTGTTTGTGAGAGCGAGAGCTCGCGCAGCACTGATACAACGGTTTCTTATCCACAAGTAACGCGCTAGTTTTCATACAAAATTATTATGTAACAGAATTAGGTACTTTAGTTAGTATAACACAATAACGTAACACATGCAGGCTACGTTTCTCAATACTGAGAATGAATAAATAAACGCCTGTTTGCAGACTAGCGCTTATCAGTAAATTAATCCACAACACACAGCACTTTCATAATCAGTAAGCCATAGCGATTTTAATTTTATTTAGATTTATTGTTCATTAATACTTAAGCTTTTTATAATTTGCATGGCTGTATGATGTCATCTTATCTGAGTGAAATGAATGACGGAGTATTTTAAGATAACCCATGCGATTGCGATCACTCCGTGTGATAATAGAATACAGATTAAGTTAACTCAATACAATACTTCAACTTTCCACATCCACCCCAGCCCGTTTACCTTCAGGAGTCAGAAGTACCGTGACTACTGTAGCCTAGTCCTACTGTCCTCGCTCATGAACTCAGTCAGAGGCGGCCGCAGGAGGGGAAGCGGGATCGAGCAGACTTCTTTATTGCTGTCGATTTTCAGTCTCTTTTTAATGACAGGCCTTACGCATCTTTTAATCATACCCGCTTGCTATTTGGGGAATGAACCCAGCGCTATGATTGGTCGAACTCCGCTTCTTTTGCTGTTTCTTTTTTTTTTTTCGCAGACACGTCTGTAACGTTACGCCGGAAGTTCGGCGTGGCGCCGGAGAGCTATCAGGCCTGCAACTATAGGACAGGAAGAGTTAAATAAACTTATCATTGCATCTAAACCAACAACATGTTTATTAGATTCAATACCCACTAAACTACTGAAAGAAGTGTTACCTGTAGGAAGAGCCTCTTCTCAATATTATTAACTCGTCTTTATCTTTAGGTCATGTTCCAAGAATATTCAAACTGGCAGTAATAAAACCTCTCATTAAGAAACCGCAATTAGATCCAAATAACCTAGCAAATTACAGACCGATTTCAAATCTTCCATTTATGTCTAAAATTCTAGAAAAAGTTGTGTCCGGTCAATTGTGCTCTTTCTTGCAAGAAAATGATATCTATGAAAAATTTCAGTCAGGATTCAGACCGCATCATAGACCAGAAACTGCGCTAGTTAAAATTACAAATTATTTACTTTTAGCTTCTGACCAAGGCTGTATCTCAATACTAGTTGTACTCGATCTCAGCGCTGCGTTCAACACTATAGATCATAAAATACTCTTGGATCCACTACAAAACTACACTGGTGTTCAGGGACAGGCATTAAGCTGGTTTAGATCATACTTATCAGACCGTTATCATTTTGTCTGTTTAAATGGGGGAAAATCGAAGATAACGTCAGTAGACTATGGAGTGCCGCAAGGATCGGTGTTAGGCCCTCTGCTATTCTCAATATATATGCTGCCACTTGGTAATATTATAAGAAAACATGGAATTAATTTCCACTGTTATGCTGATGACGCTCAATTATATATTTCATAAAACGGAGGTATTACTTATTGGTCCAAAAAACTACCCACAAAACCTTTTACAATACAACTTTAATTTAGAAGGATGTCCTGTTACTTTATCCACTACAGTAAAAGACCTGGGTGTTATACTAGACCGCAACTTGTCTTTCGAAAATCATATTTCATGTTACAAGAACAGCCTTTTTCCACCTTAAAAACATGCTAAGCTACGTAACATGCTATCTGTTTCTGATGCAGAAATGGTAGTTCATGCATTCATGACCTCGAGACTAGATTACTGTAATGCTTAGCTGGCTGTCCTGCATCCTCAATAAACAAGCTACAGTTAGTGAAAAATGCAGCTGCTAGAGTTCTTACTAGATCAAGAACATATGATCATATAACACCAATTTTATCATCTCTACACTGGTTACCTATTAAGTTCCGTATCAATTACAAAGTAGTACTACTGACCTATAAAGCCCTAAATGGTTTAGCTCCTGTGTATTTAATGGACCTTCTATCGCCCTACAATCCATCACGTTCTTTAAGATCACTAATTTCGAGGCTTCTGGTCATTCCTAGGACATCTAAGTCCACTAAAGGAGGGAGGGCGTTCTTGCATTTAGCTCCTAAACTCTGCAATAGCCTTCCTGATATTGTTCGAGGCTCAGACTCGCTGTCCCAGTTTAAAACTAGATTA
Organism: Siphateles boraxobius; assembly: GCF_051911475.1. Taxonomy (NCBI): domain Eukaryota; kingdom Metazoa; phylum Chordata; class Actinopteri; order Cypriniformes; family Leuciscidae; genus Siphateles; species Siphateles boraxobius. The sequence continues at coordinate 13,946,399 of NW_027508855.1, read as the reverse complement.
AAGACGCATCTCTTTAGCCAAGCATTCACATAATGCTTACCTTTTATACCACAGTTGAATCAGATCGAATGCATTAATATTATGAACAGCAGCTATGCTAATTATCTCCCTTCTGCTCTTCTGCTGTTATCTCGGGACGCTAGTCCCGAGGTAAATAGCGTTCGTCAGCTCCAGTTTGTATCCAGCCTCTCACGGAGACTTCAGATGCCCCAACATCTGCAATGAGATGACTAAACGCCTGTGAAGAGACGACTCGACGCATGTGAAGAGACGACTCAACACCGGCGATATGTTATGCCCTAAATTACTACTTGATTAACTAACTGTATTTTTTTATGTACATTTCTGAAATGCACTTTCTGTAAAGCTGCTTTGAAACAATATGTATTGTGAAAAGCGCTATACAAATAAATTTGAATTGAATTGAATCCTGTCGAGACAGGGGCCGAGGCCCGGGGAATGGAGGCTCCACCCCGAGGTGGGGGAGCTGAACCCTGTTAACTGCCCGGTTGGTACAGTGCTGGAGTTTCTGCAGGATCGGTTCACTGCAGGTCTATCCCTGTCTACTCTGAAGGTCTATGTGGCGGCCATAGGTGCTTACCACATTCCTTTGGGTGGAATGTCTGTGGGTTAACCCTTTGGTATCTCGTTTTCTACGTGGCACGCTGAGGCTGAGGCCTGCTATACGCACTTTGGATGCTTACGTCCACAGAGCTGCCCTGTGGCGTAGAACCGAACAAGTATTTGTCTGTTTTGGACCCCCTAACAAGGGGTCCCCTGCATCTAAGCAAAGGATGAGCAAGTGGGAGGTCGAGGCCATCTCACTTGCTTATGAGTCGACCGGACAGCCTTCACCTATGGCCGTTCGGTCTCACTCAACTAGGAGTATGGCGGCCTCTAAGGCCTTATTGTCAGGAGTTCCTCTTCAAGATGTTTGTAATGCAGCAGGCTGGTCCTCACCTCACACATTCGTTAGGTTCTATTCTCTGGACTTGGACTCTACACCAGGGTCCCGAGTGCTCTCGTCCTAGTGCTGCTCGCCCTATTTCACACTGGACAGGCACTTCTCGCTATGGTGGCGTTGGTATAGATGTTCCCTTAGCGTCAATCGAAGCAACGCGATTTCCCTTGAAAGGGAATGCCAAGGTTACGACTGTAACCTTGATTCCCTGAAGAGGGAACGGGCCGTTGCGTCACCTTCCATATCTCCTACGTGCCTGTAAGCGACTTGTTCAGACCCTACGAAGCTGTCGCGGCTGGGTTTGAACCGGCTTATATACTTCCTGGTTCATGACGTCACCCGCCTCTGACGTCCCGTCACGCCATTGGACTGATTTTACATGTGCTTCAATACATCATCACGCAAAGCGTTCCCTTAGCGTCAATCGGCGCAACGTCTCGTTCCCTCTTCAGGGAACCGAGGTTACAGTCGTAACCGAGGCGTTTCCCTTCATTCAAGGCCACCCAGGCTTTAATATCCTCAAGACAGTCCAACTATGGTGCTAGGGAGATAGCATCTATTCTTTCTTTACAAAGGCAGGTAGAGTTGTGTATCTTCTACATAACATTGAAACAAGATTCTATACTTTCTAAAATTGACCCTCTTATACCCATGTATAAGACGAACAGGATAGGCCCAAGAATGGAGACCTGAGGGACTCCACATGACAGAGATTACGAGGGGGACACAAAATCCCCAAGGCGGACAGAAAAATTCTGTCTGACTGATAAGATCTGAACCACTCCAACACAGTACCTTTAATGCCAATACAATGCTCCAAACGAGAAATTAAGATATTATGGTCTACAGTGTCAAATGCAGCCGTAACATCTAGGAGCATAATCAGTCAGTGGCAAGTAACAGGTCATTAAAAACTTTGTCGCTTATGTCACAAATCACAAACTGAATCACAGACAACACGATTTATAAGTATACACTTCTTGATCATTTTAGTTTATTAACTATCTGATGAAATCTAATAATATAATAATTATTATAAGAAAAAAAAATGTGCAACAATAAAGTGTGCATGACTTATATTTAAATTAACTAAACCAGCGTCCAACATGTCAACCCAAACTGATACATATCAGTCAATCCCTCTGACCTGTACTGTGTGTTGGAGTGACGGTGCATTACATATCAATTGTTATGGAAACATGGACTGAACTAAAGAAAAAGAAAAACTCTGACTTCACACTTAACAAACTCATAGATTATATTCCCCCGACTGCACCCTGGAGAGCCAGTCTCCTTGCGGAAGAGCTGCGATGTGTAATGTATTTTAATTGGCATGCAAGGGAAATTTCCCTTGAACTTCTTGAACTGCAGCTATTGGATGACCTACATACTGTTCAACAATTTCACAAACATGCTTCAGCAGTGATAAGGATCAGCTTACTTTTCCAAAAGGTGTCACAAGAAAAAGGCAGAGCTCCTTTCTGTCAGGGTACAGGCCCTTTTTAAAGCAATGAGCAGACAATAGACTGACAGCAGCCAAAAAATATCACTGAACAGTAACGGTCTTTTGATGTGTGCATGTACTTGTGTGAGTGCTGTAATATGATACTATATATTCAAGACCTACCTAAGCCTAACAAGATTTATCTTTTTTACTGAACAAAATGAGTGTGTTTGTCTATGCAATCACTATACTAGTATGTTATGGTGGTTGTCAGTTTTTGCTATGCATTTGCTAGGGTTTTTTGGTTGTTTTCGTATTAGTAAAATAAAAACAAATGAGTCCAACCTCAAGTTATATTGTAGACCCTAAATATAGTCCTTCAATGCAAACCCCCCATTTTATCACTCACTGGGCAAAAAATTCTAACCCCAAAAGCTTAAAAAAAGTAAAAGCACATTTCTCGTCAACAAGTCAGAAATTTTGAATGCACAAACAATGCAATTAAGTTATGTTCCAAAGTTTAATACTTATGGTAAAGTGTTTGTTTGCATCCTTAGCAAGAATAAAAAGTCCAGAAACATAACAAAAACAAAACAAAACAAAAGTGTAGGCTGATTTCTGCATGCAAAGTATGTTGCTCCGCCTCTAAGCCGTGCAATAGTAGCCCTTCTAAAATAACCAGATTTCTTTCCAAACACACTCTGTCACTAATGTTTCCTGGCCCACAAATTAATGGCTATGTAAGTGTTTCACTGAGATGACTGCCTGAGGCTGAAATGAAACCTCACTTTGATATTCTGTGTCTCTGTTGACCAATGTTACTGTTGGGGCCTCCAGAGGAGGTGTGTAAGACCACCTCCGTGTTATCGAAAAGAGTTTGGTTTTAACTTGTCCACCTCCTGCGAAAGCTTTCCCTGTGTACCGCATGCCAAGATTCTAGATTGTATAAACACTATGAAGAATTAACAAGCAGTCTTTCCAGATCTTTATCACAAAGAAAATGGCCACAATCTTCCTGTACGCCAAAATAAAACCTTATTATCAACAACACAAAACTAAGGATTATCTTGACTTATATTGACTGTTGTGAAACCAAATTTACACAGGCACTAAAAAAGTTGGTTTGCAGGGATAATATTTCATAGGTTTTCCTGCTTGAATCTGCGGCAGAACGGTAACATAAAGCTCTTTCCAGCTCAGCTAACGTGGTATTAACAGCTCATTTAGCTTCTGATGGGCTCCATGTGCAAAAACGCTTCGCCACAAGAGCGAGAGTCAGATCACATGGATTTTTGAACCCTTTCCTCATCCCTCCAACCAGAACAAACGCAGAGAGCCAGCAGGAAAACAAATAGCTTGTCCTGGTATGAGAGAGTGTTTGTGTGTATTGCTCTCTTTGGAATCAAAAGAGTAAGCTGAGAGATGGAAGGCCCATGTCAGACTGCTATGGGGTTTTTGCTGTATTTATTTGCTCTTATTGGGGCATTACATCTTCTCCAACAGGAAGTCACTGGTCTGCACTATGGTGGTGCTTTGAAACGGAGACGACTGGGGAGTGGAAAACTTTACCACAAATTTGTGAAAGAGTTATGCAACACAGTCTCCATAGTTATATGAAAGCATTATTGAAGAATGTTTTTGGTGCTGTTTAGCGTGTGTTTATAGCATAGACTGTAAAAAAATATGGACGTAGTGTCCATGACGTCACCCGTAGGTTTCTGAAGAGCTTTTTTGAAGCCTAAAGTGGGCGGAGTCGCTCATCGCCATCTTGGAAGCGCGTCACAGTACGTCACTCCCGGATAAACGAAAATGTGCAAAAAGGTGGGACGTGGGTGAAGTTGAGGTGCCTGGATGCTGAAACTATGCACGCCTAGCTCGACATGATCTAGTTTGCTCAGGCTAAGCTAATGTGCTACTGGCCTCACGCTAAAGTGACAGCTGACTTGAAGTAGACCTAAAGCCAATAGTTAAAGTTCATGTTTTTGCCCTTTGAAATACTATAATAGTTAAAAGACATAACTAACCGTGAGACTATGTGTATTGTGATGCATTATTTTTCTCATGCAGTAACTTACAATATTTGCTCTGAGCGTGTGTGTGACAGTGACTCATGCGCATACATGTCAGTCAGCGCGGCATCGCACGTAAAGTTCGTAGAGAGCTTTAGTCAGTCCATTTTAAATTCTGATAGATATTACCTAAGAAGTTCAAGTAATGCACTAGAAATCCGCGCTCATTTAAGGGACGGAGAGAAAGCACCTGCAGGATTTCATCTGACGGACGGTACTTTTTATTTAACAATAAAAAGTTAAATAAGCATATTATAGTCTATCTGTTCCGTAAGATCAACGGTACAGCAGAACGAGTGTGGCCTCTATATATCTTAGACGTTTTTAAATCTGAACTCCAAAAAGCAACAATATTGTCAGACATCCATAAGTGCATCTTCACAGAGGAAAACAACTGAAGAACAGCGCTGGTTGTTCTCTCGACAACGACGGAATCCAACGGCGTGAGCTACGGTAAGGGCGGCGTGTAATAAACTGTATGAAATAATCCCGAAAAAAGTACAAACACGGCAGAGATGACAAGTTCAGCAGCTGGAATCAGCTGAGGTGACATGATGGCTAAAGAGCAGACAAACGGCTAGTAACAGCAGCGGCAATCCACCTGTCACTCAAGTGGCCACGCCCTTGATTAAGGCAGCATTTTAAGGCTTTATTTAATTTAAACGGATGAGTTCTAAAAAAAAAACCACCCAGTTGTCATGAAGGGCAAAATTAGCTGTATAAACCAAAACAACTTAAGACACCAGGCTGTAAACATATTTTTTTCTGCGGTAAAGTTGGGCATTTTAACATGGGGGAGATACAGATTTGACTCACTTTTGCTGCCAGCCTCAAGCGGCCAGGCAATGAATTGCAGTTTAATTTCCCTTCCGTGTTGGTTTCAAGGAGAGACAAGGAGGTTGCCGCTTGGTTTATAGATTATTCAAAATGATAAGAATGATTTCTAAAGGATCATGAAGACTGAAGTAAATAAATAATTATATATATATAAATCAATCAATCAATCAAGCAATCAATCAATCAGGGTCTGTAGGGTGAGGCCTCTGGTCTTGAGTTCTCCCTCCATGGTTCGACGCCAGGTCTCTTTGGGTCTGCCCAGTTTCCTTTTTCCCAGTGGAGTCCATCTCAGTGCCACCCTTGGTATTGAGTCAGGGGGCTTTCTGCAGACGTGGCCAAGCCATCTCCATCGAAGTGTTGTAATGGTCTTAGCGATGGTGTTTGCGCCCGTTCTGTGCCAGAGTTCCTCGTTTGAGATCTTATTAGGCCAAAAGATCCATCTCAGGCACTTGGTTTGGAAAACTTCGAGCTAGCGTTCGATGGTAGCAGTGGTCTTCCAGCACTCTGTCCCGTACAAAAGGACGCTCAACACGTTGCACTTAAAGATACGGATCTTTGTGTGGACGCTGAGGTTTGTTGTCCTCCAGATTAGATTTAGCATTGCAAAAGCCTGGTTGGCCTTGCTGATTCTTTGCTGAAATCAGGGTGATTTCCCTTGTGCATTCTCCATCTGTGGCGACCCTGCTGCCCAGGTACATGACCTCTTCGTCCACTTCTTGCAAAGGCTGGTCATTGATGTCGATTGGGTCGCCCACTCTGGTATTCTTCCTTAGCACTTGAATCTTCCCCGTGTTGACTCAAAGACCTATAGTGCTTGCTGTCTGTGCCAACTGTTGTGTCTTCTGTTGGATATCCTGGTGTCTACTTGCCAGCAATCCGATGTTGTCGGCATAATCCAGGTCATCCAGCATTGAGGTCAGCATCCACTGTATTCCTTCTCTCCTGCCCTCTGTGGTGCGGCGCATGATCCAGTCAATGGCCAGTGAGAAAAGGATTGGCGAGAGGATACAAGCTTGCTTCACTCCGGTTTTAACCTTGAATGGTTCAGTGAGCTGATAGTTGTGTATGACTCTACACTCAAAATTCTCAGGGTTTTGATGACATTGACAATTTTCAGGAGGATGTCATAATGTCTTAGGATCTTCCACAGGGAGGCTCGGTGCAGGCTGTCGAAGGCTTTTCCACAAAGTGGAATCCACAAAGACCATATAGACCACATAAAGGGGTCCATTCTACTTATGGGACTGGGTGCCTCAGGGTGAAGATGTGGTCAATGCATGACTTTCCCATCCTAAAACCTGCCTGTTCCTGGCGTAGGATTGCGTTCACAGCAGCTGTGATGCACTAGAGAATGATGTGACTGAAAATCTTACTGGTGAGGGGTAGTAAGGTGATTCCTTGCCAGTTGTTGCAGTTCCCCAAATCTCCTTTCTTGGTAATTTTTACGATGATTACGGTTTTCCAGTCATTCTTCACTATACCAGATCTTTTGGATAATCTGACAAAGAAGCTGTGGCATCTCTATGTCTTCTGCCTTTAGCATTTCGGGACACACTCCATCATCACCAAGTGCCTTCTTCAGCTTGTGAATGGCCTGCTTAACCTCCTCAACAGTGATGATGCCGCAGTTAGTGTCAAGGTCCTTTTCTGCTTCATGAATGTCAGTGGGTGCTGGTGGGTCTGGGCGGTTCAGGATGGACTAAAAGTGTTGCTTCCATCTCTTCATCTTCTCCTTCTCTACTGTAACATGCGTTACATTTTCATCTCTCACTGGAAGGTCATGGTGCTGTCCGTAATCGCCCTTCAGCTTCTTGATTATCTGGTACATTGTCTTCATGTCTTTCTGCTATGCCGCTGTCTCCGCCTCCTCCGCCAGTCTCTCTATGTATTCTCTCTTATCTCTTATTTTATCTTACGATGGTCAGCGCTGTCTTTAGAACACTAAACCTATTTCTTAGGGCTAACCTAAACTCCTCCTTCACTTTTGGGTCTTTCAACTTGGTCACATCGAAGCTCTGATTCCTGGAGATCCCTATCCTAGCTTTCCTAAGCTTCAAAGTAGAGCCCGACCGATATATCGGCGGGCCGATATTATCGGCCGATTTTAGGCATTTTCCTAACTATCGGTATCGGCATTTATAATGGCCGATAAATGAATATTTTAAAAAATGCGGGTACGGTGATTCATGTAAGGGTGGCGCTGCCAATAAAGCACCTAAAAGCTGTCACAAGAACTGGCAAAAATAATGATTATGAATACAACAAATATAGCAAGGAGACATTTTAATTGTTTATTAATAAACAAGTGTTTTCAGTCAGTGTCAGCCAAAGATGAAGTTGACGATGCTGACTCGCGATCTTCAGTGAGCGCGCGCCAGAGAGAAATGCACATTTCATACGATTACATGAGTCTGTCTGTCTTTCGTTTTGAATTGTTCTGTTTAAAAGTAGACATTTCAATATAGATATATTTCAATTCTCAGGTCTATACGCTGAGTTTCGGTTCATGAGACGAGCTCCAGTTCACCCGCAGGCGCCTCCGTGTGGAGATTGTCTATCGTCTGCTATATTTACTTATTATAAATTAAATGCAGGCAAATGGTTGATGAAACATAGATTAAAATTAAGATACAATTAATACAAAACGAAATTCACTTTGAAACGAAAGGTTTTGAGCTTTCTGTTTGATGTCTCTGTGAAAGTTTCAAAGCATTAGTGCCGCTTTCAGAGCGCTCACGTCCGTAGTGCTGAACTGTCGCGTCTGTAACATTGTTTTTTCCTCATAAATGCAAACACGAAAAATAAAATAAAATAAAATAAAATGAATATTTTATGTAGCCTGTGGAGACTGAGAGCCAACCCTTCTTCATCCGGTGGGTAGTAGCCTACTTGTGATTTGCGCAGTGTAATTCACAGAATTGATTTCTCTGCTACAAGCCTCTGTCACGTATTGTGTGAGCTTGTGACTATTGCAAGCGCGCAGCTGAGAAGTCCTGATTATATTGTCTGCTATATTTAGGCCTACTTCTTATTTATTAAGGCAATTGGTTGATGAAACATTGATTAAAATGCGTGGCGCGAGCGATCTCCGACAGTAAACTGATTCTGCTTTGTCTAGGGTAGCGTTTCTCAACGGGGGCGGTACCGCCCCCTTGGGGGCGCTTGGACAGTGTCGGGGGGCGTTGGGAAGGAGGCAGCTGAGAGGGGGGCGCTCAGGCACAAATGGGGGGCGTTATGTCTGACTGTGGCACTATAACCTCACTGTTATTATCACAACTTTTTTAAGCCTCTGACAACACATACAATGTTAATTTGAATGCATGGGCGTTTTAGGTACAGCATTGATTTCCACGCTGCTGCTCAAATCCATTCCACCTTCATTCGGAGTCCCACCAGGCCAGACGATCCAATACGCACGTGCAGTCCCAAGCGCGAGTCTCAGGTTCCTATGAGAATATTAATATAAAATATCATATCGTAGAACATGTAGCCTACCGGTATATGAAATAGTAGCCTAGGCGTCATTTAGCCTACAGGGCGGTTTTGAAACACTTTTAAAACATCTCGCGGCACGGATGTACCAATACAAATAAAACATATCCAGTTAACTAGCAGCATTCGTTTCATTCGTTTGTTAAATATGAGACGATCTAGCGCTGAAATGTGTTGTCTTCACTCGGACGCGCACTTCAGTCCGTTACGGAAAGTGAAAGTCTCCCTAAAAGATGTAAGAAATAAAAAAGCGAAACGGATGTTTTTGAATCCCTTTCTTTTTGGAATTTTTTGTAATGTTTCCCCTTATAGTTTTTTTTTCTTTCTGTCTATTGTTTCTTTGATGCTATTATGAATGTAATAGATATAATACTATGTGATCATCCGTATGTGTATGTTATATATTGTTCTTGTTATGCAATAAAAAAAAAGAGAAAAAAAAAAGAAAGTGAATCAGGACATCATCACATCTTTGTATACATTTTTATTTATTTACATCAGTAAGCTAACGTTACAAGACATCGTCTTTCAAAACATTACCTGCGCAAAAGAAAAAAAAAAGAATGAATGAGTCATTCGCACTTTTGAAAATGCCCTTCCGAATGCGTCTCTGTCCGACATAATTCCATAGCGTCCATGTTTTAATGTAAAATAAAATTATGTCTGTGTTAATTAATTAATATTTAAATGTTGCTTGTAGCCCACTCAGACTTGTCCCGGCTAGTTACCGGCAAATTATCTCCATGGCAACGCTTAAAAACAAATGCCGCAGCCGGCAGAGTGGTAGAAAGAATGTGTCCAATCAAAATGTACACAAGCTTCGCGGTTTAAGATTAATGTGTCCAATCAAAATGCACACAATCACGTAAACTAAAACAATTTTGACATCAAAACACATTTAAACATCATGGCGGAAAACAAGAAGAAGTGCAGACAGTATAGTGTCGAGTATATTAAATATGGATTTATTCCCTCACCCACGAACATCCAGCTCCCTATGTGCCTGCTTTGCCAGCAGGTTTTTTCTAACGAGGCAATGAAACCGTCCCGTCTTAAGGAGCACCTTACTAAAATTCACCCGGATAAGGCATCCAAGGATGCTGCGTTTTTCCAGAACATCAAGGAGCAGCTTTTGAAACAGTCCATCTCCAAGATGTTCGCTAGGAAGGTAAACCAGACAGACAGTGGGTTAGTGGCCTCCTATAACATCTCTCTTATGATAGCGAAGTCCGGGTTGCCATTTACAGCGGTGGAGAAGCTGGTTATCCCAAAAGCACATTTTCTTGTTGTGAGTTTAAATAAAAGTTGCAAATTATGTTTTTTTTTTTTTTTTGTATGACCAGAAATTATATAGCTAGTATTTTCAGTTGTTTCCACTGTTGATAGGAAAATGCACGTGATCGTGCCTGCATGCAGCAAGCGCCACACTCCGCACACACACTTGGATATGCGTAAACATCTTGTGTTTATTTGTGATAATCTTACTACTAACTACTAACTTGTATTGTGAGAGACATTTGAAGAATTGCTTTGTTGTTCTTCTTTTTTTTTTGGATAAAAGCGTCTTCTACATAGCCCAAATGTAATAATAATAATGGTAATAATGGTAATTATTATTATTTGCGTTTATAACTATAAATTAGTTAACTGAAGACATAATATGTTAACCGACGCCTCGGTTGAAAACATCTCAACTTTTCAGAATGCCGCAAGTGCACAGCAAGTCATAATGACAAAACCCATCTGATCAGCTTCGGCCTTTCCGTAACAACATCGAACGCTCGGCCGGACAGCTGATCATAGCTGTACAGGGCAGGTTTTTTTTTTCTCATCTCCATAAATATATCTACTAGTAAAGCTAATGCAAGGGCTAGAAATCAATCAATCCTTTGTATCAAATGCAATGAATCCTCGTCATCATGTCACGGAGAGCGCAGTTCATGCTTTCTTAGCAACAACAGACGGGAGCGCAAGCGCTTGTGGAAAGGAGAAAACGATGCGGCCCTTATGTACACTTATTAGGTGTACTTTAGTAATTCAGAATAAGACAAAAGCACGGTTTTGAAAATGGATATACTGACTCAATACATAAATGTTTCACAATTTAAATACTTAAAGTTACGGATTTCATAATAATAATAATGATAATTATAATTTTAAGAAGAAAATAAGGACGTCAATCATACACATTATTATTGTTTTTATTATTATTATTATAACAGAATGATAATCAGCATACATTCAATAAAGACATTTAGCCCTTTTTTGGTGGTGGTGGGGGGCGGTCAGGGTTCTGGATCTTGGAAAGGGGGCGCTGGGCCAAAAAAGGTTGAGAACCACTGGTCTAGGGTAAACAGCTGTTGCGACGCGAGCAGTAACGGCCGCGTCCGGTGTAGACACAGTGTTAAAGCTCATTCTGCCTGATAACGCTACGTTACAACATCAAGCAATATTCCAAAAATGTATATAATTATAACACTTTATATAGGGCCATTTTGCATTAAGAGTAGCCTAGTTTCACGTTTAGTACATTTTGCTTACTAATTATTTAAAATAGTATAAAAGTACTGTACATGTAATTAAAAACGTTTTTATTATGATATTATTCATTTTACTTTAGTAAAAAGATCTGAGTTCTTCCTCCACTGGTAGAGATTAGAGGAATTAAGAGTAAAAATAGAAGATAATAAGGTTTTGTCAGTGACACTTTTTATATATTTATTGATACAAGTTATGACTAAATTAAAAGACAAAGTCGTCGTTAGTGAAGATTATGCAACAGTATTTAGAATATAATATAATATAATATAACATGCAATGCAAACTAGTTTGGTTACAGCTCAGCTGTATAATTCTCATTCTATCATTCCCCCTGCCTCCATTACATATCTGTGTCACACAAGTGTTTGATTACCACATTTGAGTGATCATTGCAAAACGTGTTTATAAAATATATTTATTCTGTTTATAGCTACTGTGTAAAGTACCCATCAAAAGTTTGTACACACCAATAGGAAAGTGTCCAAACTTTTGACTGGTATACTGTACTATAATACACATAAATAATATTGCTACTGTATTATAATATACACATAAATAATATCGGCCGATATATCGGTATCGGGCTTTTTTTACTCCCTAATATCGGTATCGGCATCGGCCCCCAAAAATCCATATCGGTCGGGCTCTACTTCAAAGTCACCTTGGCCACCAAAAGACTACTGTCGCTGCCGATGTCTGCGTGTCGTATCACTCGTACGTCCTGCAGGGAGTGTCTCCATCAACCGTTGATGATGATATGGTCGATCTGATTGTGTGTTTTGCCGTCCGGTGACCTCCATATAAGTTTGTGGATATCCTTGTGATAGAACAGGGACCCTCCTATGGCCAAGTTGTTCTCTTCACAGAGGTTGGCCAGTCTCTCTCCGTTGTTGGTCATCACCCCTAATCCATGGCACCTCATGGTTCTCTCTCTGTCTTTATTGTCGCAGCCGACCCTAGCTTTGAAATCGCCAAGCAACATCAGCACATCATACACACACTTCCATATTAGGGCTGTGACGATAACCGCATCACCGCAATATCGCGTTAAGGAGATGCCTACCGCGGTGTGAGGTCATCACCGCACTTTTTTTTTCCTGCTGAAAGTTACAGGAGTGCATATGGTGTGTGATATGAACTATAAACACATTAATCTTTGCTTATAATTTACTGTATTCTGCAAGTCCTATGTTCTTACATGCTGCCTTACATGCGCATTCATGAGGCACACTAGCACACACACGCAAGGTCTCTCGCGCTCTCCCTCTCTGCCGTGCGCGGCACGCGCTACACGGTTTGGGAGCTACACATATGCGGGAGACTCCCAGAATGTCTGCTACAACCTCAGGCCAGCAGCGACAGTTGGGAGTCTCCGAGGCCTTTGCGAGAGATGCGAAGTACCAAAGAGGCAGCGATCAGTGACGAGCACTTACTGACAGCGTGACTCGTTATTTGGTTCAAGAAATGGTAAGTTACCACTCCGTACCGTTGAGAAGCCTGCGTGCAAAGCCATGCTATATAGGCATTTGATGAGCAATATGTACTTCCTGACCGAAAGTATTTTTCTCAAACAGCGATCCCTGAAAAGTATCTGTCAGTGAAGGACGACATAATACAGGACTTAAAAGACATTGATCATTTCTCAGTGACTTTAGCCTAATTAATACTTAATTTTTAATATTTACAATTTAATATAAATGTTAATTTGCTGTTAATAATAAAGAAAACTGCTTTATAATTATTAAAAAAGGTTGTTTAAATTATTAAAAAAGGTAATTTTTAAGTTTAGCCTAATTAATAGTTAATTATTAATATTTACAATTTAATATAATTTTTAATTAGTTTTTGTTAATAAAGAATACTGCTTTATAATTATTTATTTCCATTGTCATTTACAAGCTACATGCGTACTTGATCACGTCTGTAGTGTGTGACGCGGCCGTGGGTGTTATTTTTTTTTTTTGGGTGGGGCGGGGAGCTGGGGGGGGTTGTCGGTTAACCGCCAAACCGCAAGATTTGTTGCTTCTTCACCGCGTTAAGAAAAAATCCCATACCGTCACAGCCCTAATATATTTTATATTTAAATTACATAATTTACAAAAAAAGGTTGAAAGTAGACCTATATATATAGGTCTACTTTCAACCTTTTTTTAGTAAATTATGCAATTGGTAACACTTTACAATAAGGTTCATTAGTTAATGTATAAACTAACATGAACTGACAATGAGCAATACATTTGTTACAGTATTTATTAATCTTTGTTAGTGTAAGTTAAAAAAATACAGCTGTCCATTGTTTGTTCATGTTAGTTCACAGTGCATTAACGAATGTTAACAAATACAACGTTTGATTTTAATAACGTATTAGTAAATGCTGGAATTTATATTAACTAAGATTAATAAAAGCTGAATAATAATGAGCTTAGTTCATGTTAACTTAAGTAGTTAACTAATGGACCTTATTGTAAAGTGTTAACATGTAATTTCATAAATCAATCAATTTGCACCCTATATATTTTTTCCTATGGGTGGCTGGCAACCAATTAAAGGATAACAGTGAAGACTGTAGGTTATACATCTGCCATACATTCTTAAAAACAATTGTATTGTATTGTAACAGGACAAACTAGATTTAGCAAGAGGCCTTGACTTAAAATGGAGAGGAGTTTTGTCAAGTGTCATACACTTGAACTAATTTATACACAAACACACAGACGCGCTCCCTCGCCTGCATGGAAAGAGAGATGTTAGCATGCCTTTCATATCAGGGTGACGTGTATAATAGTGCTCTGTGGAAATCGGAATGACAGCAGAAAGAGTGGGAGAGTCGTTTATGGGAAGCCCCCCTCTGTCCCTGCTTTCATCATGGAGTGCAGTTGTTGGTTTTTCTGTCTTGGCTCAGCATGATCTGGCAGGGAGGGAAGTTCATGGAGAAAGAGACTGCAGGGTAGAAGAGAGAGTTTCATTGCCTGAGGGAGCCACAGGTCTGCCAGCAGCAATCCGAAAGGCATACTTGCTCATGAGGGTCAGATATATCCAGATCTTTATTACGTTTTATGGCTTTAGCCTGTGCGCTGACTCTGACAGAATGACTGATTCCGTCATCTTAAAGAAACCCTCCAATCACATGCTTTCTTGATCCATTTGTTCCAGCAAAACACATCTGCATCCACTAAATATCTGCAGAAATATTAGATGATTCACAGATATACAACAAACTTAATACATCCATTTCTTCTTTATTTCAGTTGTAAATATAAACAGAGTTAAAGGTCTTACCCCTGGTTTCACAGAAAAGGTTAAAGCTAGTGACTAAAATGCATGTTTGCGCTGTTTTAACTGAAAGCAACTTGCACTGAGATATATTAAAATATGTCATTGCCATTTTTTGTCTCAAGATAATAGATAATAATAATATAATAATAATGATAAGATAATAATAATAAGATCATAATAATAATAATAATAATAATAATAATAATAATAATAATAATAATAATAATAATAATAATAATAATAAGATAATAATAATAGTTATTATAGTTTTGCTTTTTTAAATTAGTTTTTATTTTAATATCGTTTTCAAATTTGATTTAAATTTCAGTTTAGTTTTAGTTAGTTTTATTAATGGTTTTGTTAGTTTTAGTTTAGTTTTTATTTTGCAAACACATTTCTATTTAGTTTTTATTTTATTTAGTTTCAGTTTTAGTTTTAGTAATTATAGTTTAGCAGAGAAAACAGAACACTTCCAGTGTACACCAAAGCGGGACGCTTAATTTCATCAAAGTTTAATGTTTGCCCAGATTACAGTTAACTCTTGAGAAGACATCTTAATAATAAAAATAAAATAATGGTTTGAGATTGAACAAAGCACCAAATAAATGGAACTTAAAAGTATACAAGAAAAAAATATGAAAAATTCAGACAAACTAATTCATATTAAAGATGAAATATTGTAAAATGTGCCTAGTTTACTTTTTTCAGCTGTAAATGTGGCAGAGTGACCACTGGTACATAAAAAAAACAAAACCAGCTCAATTATTCTGACTACAGCCAACACAACCTGCTGTGAAGCCAGTGTGATTAAATAATGAAGTATCTATGCAGTGTGTGAGTGTGTATATGTTTTTCTATCCTGGTGGGGACTTAAACCTGAATACACACAGACTCAAACCTGAATACACACAGACTCATGGGGACTCGTGTCACTGTGGAGACCCACATTGAGGTACACAAGGCTATAAATCATACAAAATTAGTTTTTTTGTAAATGTAATAATGCAGAAAGTTGTGTGATGGGTAGGTTTAGGGGTCAGGTTAGTGTAAGAAGACAGAATAGTTTGTGCAGTATAAAAACCATTACGTCTATGAAGAGTCCCCACAAAGATAGTGCACCAGAGTGTGTGTGTGTGTGTGTGTGTGTGTGTGTGTGTGTGTGCGTGCGTGCGTGCGTGCGTGCGCGCGCGCGTGCGTGCGTGCGTGCGTGCGTGCGTGCGCGCGCGTGTGTGTGTGTCCTGGTATTCCATACATTGCGGGGAAATGTCTCCACGTGGCTATTATTAGCAGTAAATGTTTTATAGAAACAAAGATAATAACAGCACCTTTCAGCCTGTCAACCTCCATATAAACATGACATCTCAAACATAGTAGCCTAGAACATTAAAGGTTTTTTGTGCTTGACGAACTTGTTTTGCTGTCGCACCCGCGTTTCGCAAATGAAACGGCATTTTAAAAATGCTGCGCTCAAGTTAAAAGAAGTCCAACTTGCCTCTTATTACCTTGTGTTATTTCCCATTCCACTGCAACAGATGCATCCTTTATGAACAGCGCTTAGCACTAGCCATGTGTTCTACGTTACGGTCCTTCATTGAGCGCGTCACAGCAGGACAGCGGTTAATCGCCTCAGAAACTTCATGCGTATGAAGCGCAATATCAGCCACAGGTCAGATTGCCCAGTATTATTTATTTTTGCTAATTATTATTTTATTTCAGTTAGTTTTTCAGTAACTGTTGTTAGTTTTGTTTAGTTTTAGTTTTTCATTTATTATGAATTTTTAATTTTATTTCAGTTTACGAATGTTTTTCGACCAATAGTTTTAGTCTTACTCTTAGTTTCAGTTTTCGTTTACGAAAATAAGCTTGAGATGAACACCAGTAATGTTTTTTTTTCTAAGGCACGTTTTAATGGGGTCATATAATGCCATTTTTGTACAAGTTAATATGAATCTTTAGGGTCTAAAAGGAAACTTTGTAATATACTTTTATTAAAAATTCTCATTAGTATTTTAAGAAAACACTAATTTTACCTGCTCAAACAGCTCTGTTTTCAGCACGCCGTTTCAGTGCATATGCCTTTAAATGATAATGAGCTTGCTGACTCCGCCCCTCTGTTCTTTGGGGCGTTTTTGACACAACGCACGTGGAGTGTTGCCTTGACAACAGTTGATGGTATATTTTGGCAAAAGAATGACAGCGGGAGTCTCTGAGGACACATCTGTAGTGTTGCCATACCGGACCCATGCAGACCCGGAACAAGATGACACCCCGAAGAAGTTTCGACCATTAAGGCTCGAACAGGTCGTTTCTGAATGGTTGGTTTAGTAATGTCACTTTGATCTATTTTTGTATGTACTGTCAAGGTACAGATACTAACGCTATGTGTTTACTGTATAGGTTAGTTCGTTGACAGATTTATGTTGAAAAATGTTTTTTGGTAAATGTAGGCTTATCAGTGATGCGTAACGTTATCTCAGTGTTCGGTACAACTATCGTGACTGAAACACGTCCTGTCATGTCAGTAATGATTCTAGCAGTAGTTGAAGGATACCTAAGAATTTGTTGTATGTTTATGTTTTGTGCAGTACGAAAATCTTTTATTTAGTGTTAGCACGTTAACTGTAACACCTGCGTACATAGTTTTTAATAACACAATAACCATAATGTGGCGTTGTTCATTATAAACGTGGGATTATGAATTATATTGAGAACGTTGTAACGTTACATAGAATACATGCCATAATATACCCTGATTGTAAACATTAGTCGCATTCATCGTGAAACGTGCAAGCGATTTGCAAAAATTCATATGTATCGTAAAAGGTTAATAAAACGTTATACTCACTTCTTCAGGAGGTGCAGCAGGAACACGAATAGTTGGTACCGATTCCTTTTTCAGGAGCAGCTTCTTAGCGAAACCAGCTTTATACTGAC
Organism: Siphateles boraxobius; assembly: GCF_051911475.1. Lineage (NCBI taxonomy): Eukaryota > Metazoa > Chordata > Actinopteri > Cypriniformes > Leuciscidae > Siphateles > Siphateles boraxobius. The sequence continues at coordinate 13,928,845 of NW_027508855.1, read as the reverse complement.
CAAAGCAGTCTGGTGAGAAATGATTCGCGCAAACATGAACGCATTTACGTTGATCGTGGGGAATATTCCCATCGTAAACAAAACTCAGCCACTGCGTTTTCAGCGGTTCAAATTTAGGAACATCAAAATGATTTCTGTGCTTGTTATTGCACCCAAGAACAGAACAACACAATCGCTTAGATGCCATTCTGCTCCAGTGTATCAACAATGACGGACTATGATGACAACTCGCTCAGGGCAGGGCTGTGTTGAAACACTGCTGTCAATAAACAACCGTGGGAGGGGCCGGGGCGTCATGCGCCGTGTGACGTCACACGGTGAAACGGCTCGATTTGAGACAGGGGAATACATATAAGGAGATTAAAACAAAAACACAGGATGGATTTTTATCATTATATGATGGTTGTGTACAGGCACTGCCAACACACGTTGCAGTACAATCAACATGTAAAAGTGCATGTACCATTTTATGACCCCTTTAAAAGCTACTTAAATGTCCTAATTGAACTAAGGCATAATTCTGGCTTAATCTAAGCCCTGTCTGTGAAACTAAATCTTTAAAACAAAAAGTATATTTAAAGGTATAAGTAAAAGAGATTTTTAAGATTTTTTGAAAGAAATTAATACTTTTATTCAGCAGGGATGCATCAAAAAGTGACAGTGAAGACTTACCTTTTCTATTTCTATTTATTTTTTCTAATTACATTTTTTTAGTCTATTTCAAATAAATGCTGTTTTGAACTTTCTATTATAAAAAAAAATCTTTAAAAAAATGTATCAGTTTCCACAAAAATATTAAGCTTTAAGCACCACAACTGTTCTCAACATTGATATGAATTTTATCAGAAATTCCCAACTTCATTACTTCTAACTTACTTATGTCACAAGGTTGCCATTCCTTACTAAAATGTTAATAGCTAGTTGTTGCAGACTATTCTGGAATTTCAGTCAAATACATGCTTTCACTGTGTATAAAACATACAATATGCTTCTAATTGTTATTCATATATGTTAATATGCACTACTTTAATGACAAGACAAGGTGATGTAGCTGTTGTGGAAAAAAATAATAAATACCACCAGTTACTGCAGCAATTGTTTTCCCCTCTGCCATGTTTGAAGTTTATGGTACACCCAACTAGGAAACTCGGGTATCTTTATCAAGTAAAATTATCTCAGAGTTTCCCAGTAGTAAGCTAAATATAACTTGTTCATGTCCAATTTCCAACCAGGAAACTCGTATTTACGATAATTCCGATAGCACGTGAAGGCAGCATTACTTATTTCACATGCGAGGAGATTAGCCAATTATAAACTACTGCACAAACAGAAGTCTTAAAGGTGCAGGCCTATAGATCGACTTCACAGAAAAAAAAGTGATGAATTTGGAAAGAAATGTACAATTTAGACCCTTTACACGGTGGAAGTTAACTCTCTAATGTGTACTAAAGTTCTATTGTTTCAGTATTGTGTCACAGTGTGTATTTCACACATTTTTTTGTAACTGCCAAAACCAGATTCAGTCTAAAACAATGGGCAAGCATTCTTCCCAGTGCTATATATGCAAATGTTACATTTCTTACAAATATGACAAGAATTAGATACATCAATGTTTGTCAATGCAGGCTGTCAAGATTGCAACAATCCAGATGCATGTACCATCAACGTTTTCTTGCAGATACTGAGCCAAACTCAATGCATAGGTGTGGTTAGTGTCTGCTGAAAAAATAAAATAAAAAAACCTACTGACATGCCTGATTTGTCAGTTAGCATTAAGACAAAATCAAGTAATTTCCATGTTGTGCAAAAATCAACTCAATCATCAGTGCATGAGCTATTATAGTCTTATATTTATGTCAGATTTCAGTTGTGCATTCTCAGGGTGTGTGGTGGGCGAGAGTGGGGGCTGACAGACCGGACATGTAGAAGTGAGTGTCACGATACACAATGTGCGTGTATGTGTGCGTTTGTATTTTTTCAGATGGCGTAGTCGGGCCAATTCAGACCCAACCGCAGACTTTGGCAGCATGCCCTATCTGAGCCTAGTAAACGCCAAAAGAAGATACCTGCAATTTGTCATCCATATAAAATAACAGCGCAGAGCGGTGGAGTCATTCTAGAAGGCGCGCCTGCGTTACTCTGGGGATAATACTCAGCTTGGCATCCGTGCCCTTTCTACTCTTTTTTTACGATTACAATCTTTTTTTTCTCTTGCTTTATATTTTTACAACAGTTGGCAAGCCACGGTAACATGTTTAAGACTGAAGAATCTGTTCTGACTGCAGTGCTTTTGTATTCCGCTTCCAGAGGAGGAGAGAGGCCAGAGGGCAATGCATTAATTATTTCTCTGACAAGATTTTCGGAAAAATGCCAAGGTTAGGTTTCTTACATGATGTGTAAGGATTGTGCCCATCCACATTTGGGCCAGCAAAATTACATGCTAGCTGTTAGAGATTTCACCCTGTCATTTACCATCAAAAGCTACAAGCCAATCTGGCACGAGCAGGAATTGAATGTCCCACTTTACGACCCACAATATAGTGTTTGCAACGAACATTGTAATAAAATGCACACTCTTAAATTCTTCTGTTGTACGAGGCCTCTGGTGGGAAAAAACTGAATGACAGTATCAAGGATTTACTTTGTACTTTACCTATGATGTTTTATTTGTATGTATGTTTATTCAAATATATTTTATAATTTATATACAACCCTAAATCCAGAAAGGTTGGGACAATTTGGGGTTGTTATATTTTAATTATTTACATTTTCATTATTCAATAAAACTTTTTTTTACATTACTAATTTTTTAATTTTATTTTATATATATATATATATATATATATATATATGCACAGTGTGATATGTGATATGCACAGTATGGGATGGTTGTGCTGTGTGTTAGCTCTGGTTATTTAACTTTGCGGAATTAACTAGCACTCTCCGTCCCCTTTCATTAATGTCATTAGAGTCTGGATTGTTCAAACCCATTTATAAGAATGGGAGTTGTTTTGCTTTACGTTCAAGTTGCTCAGAATAGATGGGCACAGTTAATCTTGTGTTTTGCGTACAAGTGTGCTCAGGTGTAGCACCTTTGAAAGTAAATTCCTGCTGGATTTCAAGCGTCTGCTGGGCCAAAGGTGACAAATCTCGGTACAGTGTACTCAGCTAATCTTTAGATCTAGAGTCATCGATCTTTTTCACACATGACAAATACGACAGAATCCAAGCACATTCCTGTCTAAGCAAGGCCTTAGATCCTACTACAAATTATAGCAAGCATTTAAAAAGACTGATCAAACAAAAATGGTACTGTTGTGTTTGTATATCTATTGTGCAGACACAAACATAAGTGGATGAGTAATCCCTACTACAAAAGTGAGCGCACACCAGTATATTGTCAGTAGACAGAATATGGAGTCATTTATCATTTAGCTCTCTTTTATCCAGCACAACTACAGGAATTAAAGGATGAAGCAGTTTACAATGAGTAGCTGGAGTTTAAGGACGTTTTCACACTTGTGTCCTCTTTGAAAGAACCAAACTCAGAGGCCTTTAAATTAACCAAAAAGAGAACCAAGTTGACTTTATCTTCACATCATGCCTTAATGTAATAATAAAAATATTTAAATTGATCAGCGAACATAAACAGAAGCTCAACCGTGCCTGGTTGACGCACGAGAACAAACCTCATGGGTTCTTGCGGAAGCTAAAACGTGCTGCATAACATGAGAATTAACCTCATTGGTTCTCCAACGTCAAGTGAACATGCTTGAGCTTCTGTTTACACAACTGATGTGTGAGTTGATTAATATTTATATGTGAATAAAAGACTAGATTCAATCTGTTCATCATATCAAGTGATTGTGTCTCTTTAGAAAACTTGGGACTAAACAGCTCAATTCACATGGATTAGCTTTACGATCTCTTTATGAACTTTTTGAAGCGTCAAAGTGTCAGTTGTGCAATAACTAATAGTCACAATAATGGTAAAATACTATAGTGTGAATGGAAAGTGGACTGAGACCCAATTATAGATACTATTATTATTACTATAAGTAGTAGTAGTAGTAGTAGTAGTAGTAGTAGTAGAAGAACTAGAAGAAGAAATCTCAAAACACTCATATAATCACCCAATCTGAAATCGAATAATTCCCTACTCTATTGTATGCGGAAAATAGTATTCCTAAAGAGTAGAATGTCTGAATACATAGTATTCGAAAAACAGTTGGCGAAATGTACCCAGATGACCTACTACTTCCATTGCGATTCTGAATTCTATACATTTGATGGACACTTTACTATCCCATGAGGCCACGGGAGAGGATTTATTAAGCGATGCAGCTGACGATGGTTGGTCACGTGACAGTAACAACATGCTGGATGTAATATGTCCGAATTTCATTCATACTACGCATATTGGAACATACTTTTCCATCAACAGTTGCAAAGAAAATTCAAATGTAGTACTTATTCAGACAGTATGAGATTTGGGACGCATCAAACTTATTGAGATGGTCTTATGCCGGGTTCAGACTATCAGCCTGATTTTGGCATGATTCGCTTGACAGAGGGTGTCGTGGTGATTCGTTATGCAAGGGGATGCAAGAATCAATCGTTTCATCTTGTATAGTGTGTCATAGTGGACAACAACTGACGCTGCAGCTGTGCCACTTCACAGTGTCACGACAGAAAGACTGGTATGCTTAATTTTTTCCAGTCATCCACAACAGGTTCCATCACATCTGGGATGTAAACACCAATAGGATCACAGAAGTGCCTCGTACACCGCATTTAAACATGGCGAAACGAGAGAGAGACGATGGTATTGATGCTGCTAGGTGGAATTATGTCAGGTTCGGGGAGCCTGTATTGGCAACAATACTCCTGACTTTAAGATGTTTTCTTGAGTGACTACCATGACAGAGTGAAAAAAGATAAATGGTGACGAATGATAGCGGAGGCGCTTCAGCAACCCAGTGAGTACTGGAATTAGCATTAAGTTAACGCGCCACTTCGAGTTTGTTTGTGCTCGTTTCCGGAAGTCAGTCGCTTGTTCCGCCATCTCGTTATAAACGGCAAGCAATAATTGGTCAGGAAGCAAAGTGTAGTCTGACATGTTTCTTGTCCATTACACCACAAGAATATAGGAGTCAAAATCACATAATCTATCGTAACAGGCAAACGTATTGTGTAGTCTAAACCCGACATTACTTTGGTTTACTTAAAAGGGCTCTGAGTTTGGAGTGTTCACAGTAATTCATGTATGACTGTGAGTTCAGTGCACAGTTTCAGGTTTGCACTCGTTTCACTCTAGGATTAACAAACCGATTACATCTAAAACTCCCACACTGCCCCCATTCCATTAGCTTATCTGCTGGGGAGGCCAACGTTGACAATTTTTTCTCTTGACATTAGGCTGAAAATTACAACGACTTTTAACTCACGCTTTCAAGAGCTGCCATGCCTGAAAGTGACAACCTGAAGAATTCAAAAGAATCCATTTGTAAAACACACAAAAAAGAGACACACAAAAAAATCAAAACGAACAGGAAGATACAGTTGATACAGTGCAGACAGGATGCCTGTTCAAAAGTAACTGGTCATGAAATCAGGTTGTGTAATGTGTTATTAGCGGCAGTATAGAAAGCACCGTGATTGGCAGGGCCCTCTGTGAGTCTTGAGGAGCACAGCTGTAGACAGACACAGAGGGGCCGTAGCGTCAGATATGGAGGGGAGAGGGGGTAAACGCTGTAGAGCCGTGGGCCAGCGATTCGCTTTGCTGGGCCTCTGTGGGCTTTAATAAACACATCTACTGCCTGCAGTGCAGAGCAAGAGCAAGAGAGAGAGAGAGCGAAGGAAAGGACAATGAAAACTTTCGGGACTCTGCTGAAACAGGATGACCGAAAAGTTGAAGGAATTATTGACCAAAAAATAAAATGATGTCATTATTTACCCACCCTCCTGTTGTTCAAAACCTGTAAGACTTTCTTTCTTATCTATAACACAACATTTCTGTGTTTTTAGATTAATCTGATTTGTGAACAAGTCATTAATGTTGAATGTCATTAAATGTTTCCAAACTTGTGTCCACTTTAAAAATGAACCAAAAAAGTCAAAATATTCCATTAACATTTAATAACGCATTTGTTATTTGTAATAATAATAATATGTAATATAATATGTTAATATAATCACTACTTCTCTTTTCAGAGACCAATGACTTACATTCCATGTCATGGGATAGTCTCTTGATCATCAGAAAATTTGAAATAGCCTATATCACTACTTTTATGATGCTTTTGTGTCCTATTTGAAGCTTGAAAGCTTTAGTCCTAATTCATTTTTATTGCATGGAAAACCATTACACTCTTACCAATTTCTATATCAAACACAGAAAGTCATACAAATTTAGTGGTTTGTAAACAGTGGCAATTTTCATTTCTGGGACCGTAATTTTAACTCTTAAAAAAACTGTAAGTTGGTTGAAGTAAGTTCCCTTATAAACATATTTTAGTAATATTAGCATTATTCCAGTTACTGAATATAGGTTTTAGTACTGTAAATTTAAAGTTCAATCTGTTAAACTTAATTTTGCTAGTGTATTTTTTTTTACGGTAAAGTTCTGGCAACTACAGCTGTCATTTTTCCGGCGGGAAATTTTACAGAATCTTAGTGTATCCCTAAGGATTGTGTGCATTCCATTTGTAATCAACATACTCAGACTCTTCATCATGGCTGTTCCCATCTAGCCAGACACTGAAAAGCTTTGAGACAAACATAATAAGGTTAATCTCTCATATTCTGACTTCCTCCAAACTTCTACCATTTGGACACCACCACTCAAACACATCAAAGTTCAAATTCAATTTGCAACCTTTTAATTACAGGGGTTTGTTTTCGTCTTAATCTTACACTGATCCTCATATCATCTCCTCCCTGCACCCGTCGGCCCATGGTGACACGCACAATGCACGAGGCAGTGCTTAATGCTCACATTAGAGGAATAGAAAGCAGACCCAATAAAGCAGGCTTAGGTGAATGGGCCTGACCGATATTAGATCTGACTCAGACACTGCAGTGCACATGTCCACCCGCCACCCTCAAAGTCCCATAATCCTCCTTGCTTCTCAGGTGTTGTCTGTTTAGACAGCTTTGAGAGCACAAAGACACGTAAAACCCGCGGGCAGAGAAAAGATTCGACCATGCATCGCATCTGAAATGAACAATCTTGATAATGGAAACCACTTAAGAGGAGAGAGGAAATGTGTGATACTATAGAGAGGTGCCCAGATGTACGAGTCTCTGCCAGGGCGTGTGGTTTTGCGGTGAGGTTTGTGTGCCGTGAGATTTAGCTGTACCATTTCTTCAAAGACGGATGGGGGTGTTGGCTTGTTTTACACTTCCATCCATGGGGCGAACAGCCAACTGGTTTTTGAGGATAAGCCGTGTCTTTGTACACAATCGACCTTTAACATGTCCAAACAGTGCGGGACAGACAGTCTAAAGCCAGTATTTTTGTATCATAAAAGAAGTATAGCCATGTTTGTGTTTTACCAGGAGACAGAGCAGTGTGTCGCTCTGGAAAACAGTGAATCATCTCATTTTTGTAATACACCTACTTGAACTAAAATGGAACTGTAAAATATGTTTATGGATTTCAGAGTTTGGTCTCTTTCTCTTCTATTTCCATCTTCTCACCATTTTTCTCTCTTAGATTGTAGCTATACTGTCATAGAAAAAAAAGAAGAGAAGAAGAGAAGAGAGAAGCTTTATACTGCAATAATGTAATGTAATGTATTATAATAAGAAAATATTTTAGAATAAAAATATACATATATACATATACATACATGGGCTACATACATACACATACACAGTCACACAAATTTTATAACCACAAACTTTCATTAATCGATTTGACAGCCTTAATTTTTATGTTTACTGTATATTTTTACATTGCTAAGGTTATCTGAGTCTTTTCTTACAGCACATGCAATCGCTAGGGTGTTCTGGGTTAGGTTGGTGGTTCAAGTTCAACAAAAAGTAGGTTCAACAAATGGTGCCCGACAAGTTACATGCCAAATTTTAATACCAAAGTAAAATCCCCAGTGTTAATGGATGAAAGAGACACAGAGGACTTCCATCCATGGGGCGAACAGCCAACTGGTTTTTGAGGATAAGCCGTGTCTTTTTACACAATCGACCTTTAACATGTCCAAACAGTGCAGGACAGACAGTCTAAAGCCAGTATTTTTGTATCATAAAAGAAGTATAGCCATGTTTGTGTTTTACCAGGAGACAGAGCAGTGTGTCGCTCTGGAAAACAGTGAATCATCTCATTTTTGTAATACACCTACTTGAACTAAAATGGAACTGTAAAATATGTTTATGGATTTCAGAGTTTGGTCTCTTTCTCTTCTATTTCCATCTTCTCACCATTTTTCTCTCTTAGATTGTAGCTATACTGTCATAGAAAAAAAAGAAGAGAAGAAGAGAAGAGAGAAGCTTTATACTGCAATAATGTAATGTAATGTATTATAATAAGAAAATATTTTAGAATAAAAATATACATATATACATATACATACATGGGCTACATACATACACATACACAGTCACACAAATTTTATAACCACAAACTTTCATTAATCGATTTGACAGCCTTAATTTTTATGTTTACTGTATATTTTTACATTGCTAAGGTTATCTGAGTCGTTTCTTACAGCACATGCAATCGCTAGGGTGTTCTGGGTTAGGTTGGTGGTTCAAGTTCAACAAAAAGTAGGTTCAACAAATGGTGCCCGACAAGTTACATGCCAAATGTTAATACCAAAGTAAAATCCCCAGTGTTAATGGATGAAAGAGACACAGAGGCACTCAATATAATGATAATCTCTTTCTATTTATGTTTCTTTCATTCCCTCATTCATTCTGTCTCTCTGTCTGTCTGTGAGAAATGCTAGCGTTTTAAATCAGCAAATTGTAATGGACTTTGGAAGAATGTGCTGGTAATGTGATACTGCAATTAGAGAGTATTGTCTTTGCATAAATTTCAGAACAGGAGGGAGGGGAAGCTCCCCCAGGATAAGTGAGAAAAAGGCTGTCTTTGAGAGGCAGACCAGCCTCCATCCCTGGGGAAGAGTTTCGGAGAGACACACTGTAACCTAGACACATTTGCTCAGAATTTAACCCTGCCTCTAAAGGGTACCACAAGTGCCGGCCCGGAACTGATAAACACACACACACACACACACACACACACACACACACACACACACACACACACATAATGTATGTGGCCCACCACAAAAATGGGACCACCTACCATAGAGGAGCTGCCAATAAAGTATCAGTTTACAATGAACTTCATGTAGACAGAACTCTCATACATGTGACACACACACATTCCAGGGTGTGTGGAGGACACACACATGTACCCACGCCGCAAGTAAACACCTGAGGAGCTCACAGCATATCTGTGGGCTGTCTCCAGGAAAGAAGATTTTAATTGTCTCAGTCTTTTATTGGGCTGTGCAAGTCCGAACAGGATCTTTCTTTCCCATTCATAAGAAAAGGATGACATTTTCTTCCTTAACTTTTTCTTTCTATATCAAAGGGACAGAACACATGCTTTGAGAAAACAAGAAATGTTTTGTATCACATTTAAGTGAAGTGTGTACATTTTTATGTACATTTTTTAATGTAAACAAAAGTCATTTGTATGTTGTTGCAGCCAAAAATGTAAATACTGTTGCTCTAAGGTGCTTTCAAAACTTTATTCTATTTGTTTACACACAGCAACATTGGCTCAACCAATCTGCTCAGAGTTTCGGGCGGGGCTATCTGTTTGTTCTGACCAATAACAGATGCACTGTTTAAGAAAAAAATCGAAATCTGAGAAAACTTGAGGCAACCACCTCAACTTAAGGAACAAATATTATATTTGGTTGGTATAATTAAAGTTGGTCTGTACTTTCATTAAACATAATAAGCTCTATAAACTTTTTATTTGTGTATACAAGTTCAACAAGCTCACATTACAAGTTCAACAAGCTCACATTTTAAGTTAAACTGAAGATAAAAATTCCATAAAAGTGAAAAAAGCTTCGGTAAAGCTGCTTTGAAACAATCTATATTAAGCGCTACACATACATAAAGGTGAGTTTTAAATTTACCAAGATTATTGGATTACATTTTACAAGAAAAAATTATTTCAACCTTTACTTCAGAATTTCATGTTTAATTCAATGTGTTACTTGCCATTTCTAGATTTCTCAGTGAAAAAATTGCTAAATATTTTTTTAGTCTGTGTATCAGATTGTTGAGCAAACTAAAAAGGTTATACAGTGTTATTTCTATATACCAAAATAAGTTGTTTATACTTACTAAAATGGAAGAAACTTCACCGAAGTGAGCACTCATCACTCTATTGGTGACACAAAACATTCTTGAAACTTTTACAAAAATATTTGCAATCACTATAATAGAGCTAAAACATCTAATAATTTGGAATAACAAATATTTTTTTCTTCGAAAGTCTCCAAAATGCTTTGACCAAAAACAAAATATTCAGGTGCATTATCAATGTTCAAACTGAGCAGGCTCAGCATCCTTTTAGTTGGACTCTCACCACCAAAGTGATTCTCTATTGAAAATTTTTTGCAGTTTAATATTTATTTGGCTAAAAATAGACATTATTTAATGTAATGTAAACTTTTTCTAAAACAAATATCCCAATCAACCTTTAAAACAGAGTTTCACAAAACTTTAAAATAAAGGCTTCAGTTTATGCGCCATATGCCGCCTCACACTTCACTTTTGTCTTGTCTTCACATTCAAGAGGGAAGTGAAGCGTTTAATTTAGATTCAATCGTTTTGCTGTAAAAACACGGAAGATTCATAGGGTATTAGCTAGCCGTTCGCTAAACGGTGAAATTAAGTTCTATGACCCCGTCGTAAATCAATTGTTTGCTCTCCATTTTCCCTCTTTCTCTCTCCATTCACACACACACACACACAAATGTATATACACATCATAACAAAAAGCCACATGCACATGCTCTCCAATGCGAACACGCACGTTTTTGCTTTGTTGTTTTAAATGATCAATAATTTATGGCATTGTGTAGTGTGAGCTGACAAGGGCAAGCCATACACTAAACACTGCAGTCAGAGAGAATCCCACCCTCATAAATCACAGCTGCTGGACCCCTCTGAATTTCTCACACACACACACACACACAAACACAAACACACACACAGAAATACACTTTAACTTATGGCTTGTACCATACAACTTACCAACTAAGTAGTAGTTGGTCTCACTAAACACCAATTAATTTTTTTTTTTTTCTATACCTTAGCATATGTAAAACTAATTTTTACAACAGCACAAATCTCTCACGGTCTGATCCAGTAAAATTTAAACAAACAAAATGTAATTATTAATCCACCAAACGGTTTTGAGGAGAGGTGTTATTACTTTTTTTTCTAAATGGTCTGGCATATGGTTTTAAACTTAGAAAACTTTTATGTCCCCGAGAGGCAGTTTGTTGTACAGTACAGGCATATTGACACATAATTCACAACACAAACATTGTCCAAATGCACAATATCATAAAAAATAAAACTACTTCACATATATTTCTGCAGTCATACCCCTCCCCACATCTTATTTGATTGGGTTGTTGCCATGGGAATGAATTAGTTTTTTTGTTCTGACCTTAGAGTATCTATATCTGCGACCAGAAGGGAGCGGCTTGAACTCCACTGAAAGTGGATGGGTTGTATCCATGGAAACCTGTCTGGTCAGATATAGTTGGTACAGGTCTACCTGTTGTTTACCAATGATTTTTCCACAGGTTTTCACAATCTTCCACAATTTATTCCTATGTAGAATTTTTGAATGTCCGTACCAGCATACAATACAGTAGGAGAAAATACTCTCAATAAAAATTTGAAAACAAAATTTTGTTGTCAATATTACTAAGAAAATACAAGCGTTTTCGCTTGCCGTTTGATAAAACAAGAACAAAAAAATATATTTTTGTTTGTTTTTTAAATACTTTTATTCAGCAAGCATGCAAAAATATTAAGCAGCAAAACTGGTTTCAACATTGATAATATGAAATCTTGAGTGTCAAATAAGTATATTAGAATGATTTCTGAAGGGTGTAATGGCTGCTGAAAATTTAGTTTTGCCATAAATTACATTAAAATAGAAAGTTTAAAGCTAAAATATTTTACAGTATGACTATTTTACTGCATTTTTGATCAAATAAATGCAGCCTTGGTGAGAATAAGAGACTACTTTCACAATGTTTTTTTAAAAATCTTACTGTGCCTCCAAACTTCTAAAACATGTAAATACTTGAGGATGAAATCTTTTCACCTAAAACACCCTGTACTACCTAGAACACACTGCATTGCAACATTTTAAGAATTACTCAGAACGCCTTAGCAATCACATAGCAACGCCCTGGCAACCGGTCATAACACTCAAAATTGTGGCAGCAACTCGCATGCCATTTCTTAGGAAAACGTGCAAATCTAATTGACCTTCCATAGTTTTCAGTCTAATAATCAGGAACCAGCTCTATATTATAACTTTTCAATTTTGTAATTCATTTCTGAGAGCCCATGCCATGAATTGTTCAATGTCCTAATGATGTCCCCAGAACAGAGGGATCGTGGGATAGGCCCAACATACTGAAGGTGGGTTTGATGCCAAATGCTTCATCAGTGACTAATGAAACAACCACAGTCGGACTAATGATCACTCAGGGAAAGTAAATAGATGGATCCACATCTCTAACTCCTAATTACGGCGTTTTCCTGTGGAGCCCTCAACGGACAAAAGCATCATCAATCCACAAGCTTCATCCAGGAAACCTCAGTATAAACTGTCATTAGCCAAGCAGTCATTTCATAATGTTGAATACAATTCATTATTTAAAGTAAAAGTTCATCCAATAATTACTTTTCTGTCATTATTCACACTCATGTTCTGTGACTTTATTTTATTTTTTAATTTTGAAGAATATCCTAATTCAAATAAAGATGAAATAGAATAAAATATAAACACTGAATGAAAAACTTAGCCTAAATCAAAAACCTAAATGAAATGTTGCCAATTAACAAAAATAAAATAAAGTTAAAATGCTGTAATTACTAAAACTAAAATAAAAAAATAATTAAAGCTGAGCAGAAATATAAAAAACCTAATACAAATTACAGAATCACATTACATAATTAATAAAAATTTATTGCAAATATGAATAAAACTAGAATAGTATATGAATAATAGAAAAATAACACTGCTTGACACATTCAGTTCTTCTGAGTCACTTTATTTGAATAGTCCACTTTAAACATTCTACCAAGTAACTTTGCATTACATGGCAACTAGCTCATTAATTTGCAACTACATGTCAACTAACTCTCATTAGAGTGTTAGAAGACTATAAGAGTTAGAGGTTAGAGTTTGTAGAAAAAGTTGCCATGTACTTGAAAAGTTACTTACAGTATAGTACAGTCTATTGAGGGACCATCAAAATAAAGTGTTAGCAGATATTAAGAACACAGTCTACTAATACTCTAATGATAGTAAGTTGACATGTAGTTACTTGTAGTTAGTAGAAGTCTAAAGTGGACTATTGAAATAAAGTATTACCCTTTTCAAACAATCTGCTAAAGCCCAGTTCAAAAACCAGTTTGAATGATTCATTCATGAATCAGACTTAACTCCATTAACTGCTCACAGGAGGGGACAATTAACAGTGAATGACAACTTAAATTTCCATTTGTCCGTCTCATGTTAAGTCAAGTTATCATGCAGTTTCAGAAGTATGGACACTTTTATGATGTTTTTGCAACCTTTTTGAATCTTGACAGCTCCAGTCCCCATTCACTGTAAATTGTCATAGGAAAAAAAAAAATCAATAGATTCTTCAACATTTCTCATGTTGTGTTGTAAGGACGAATAAGTCACACAGCTTTGGAAAGATATGAGTGTTTAAAATTCGAAATAACTAAGATTATAACATCAACATACTTTTGTGTGTTTCAGCAAATGTGTATATGTAGAGCGAGTGAAAGTGAGCCTCTGTAATCCCTGCTGCTGTGCATGTAAAGGCTGGAGAATGTGTTTATGGAGGTGATGGAGTTGCACTGCGCCGTCATTGGTGGTTGAGCACAAACACACACATGCACACACATAAACACAGGATCTGCTTTCATAAAAGCCCTGTAATCCCACTTCTACGAACGCCTGAGAAAGTCAGGCAGCTGCCACCAATAAGTAAACGTCTAAAAAAATGTATCAGTGAATGAGTATGTGCATGTGCGTGTTTGTGTGCAGACAGCTGTCTGGAAGACGTTGCACACCTGCAGTTTGTGTGGTTCCTCATTCCCCATGTCTTTCTCAACCTGAGTGATTTTACCAAATCCTTCATTCACCCCCCTCTCAAAAAAGGGCCTTGTCTACCTGCACAGGTCTGCGTGTATTGTTAGCTTGTCTCAGACTAGTACACGGCACTTTGATGCACTTCAGGCAGCTGGAGAAACATGTCTGGACCGACACCTGTACACTCAACCAACCTGGATCTACTGTGTTTGTAGTGAGTGTGATTAGTCCTCACCCAGTAACCTACAAAGAGCCTCTATAATTGACTATTGCTTGTTAAGGGTATCTTAAAGCAATTTATAAGTTACAAGCAAAGAAAACATTAGTCGGAGAAAACTATTTACTTTAAGAACCTGTCCTGAATGAAGAACTATTACCCAGGGGGGCTTGAAACATACTCTAAATAATGTTTCTAGCTACACAAGTTTGACTTCATGCAGTCCCCAAATGCAATTCATTATGCAAATGCAAGTTAAAATAAATTGCCTAATATTTTTCTTAAAATGAAAGACATACACAGAGACACAAAGAAACATATATTAACAGGGCTTGACATTAACTTAATTGCTCACAGCCACTGTGTCTAGTGGTTTTCCAAAGTTAGCCACTCAGCATTTTTAATAGGCTATTATCTCATAATTTAGCAGCAGGTATATTAGGCTGCTGTCACTTTAAGACATGTATACAGACCATTACAGTTACACATTTTCTTTAAAAAAATTTTACATTCACTCAAAACACAACTGACTGTGTTTACGTGAATACTCGCCAAGACCGGCATATTGACATTATTTTGTGTGTATTTAAATGTTTAATCACAATAAGCAGCAAAAAATAACTAAATTTAGTACTGATAGGCAGCGTTATGTGAGCGCGCTTTGGGTGTGAGCACAAAATCTGCAGGAATGAGTAAAATGATGCGCAATACACGGAATCCAATCCCGAAATTCAAGCCCTGTAACACCAACAATATTCATCAAGAGCAAAAGAAACGAGCAAGTAAGTGGGGTAAGTGTCAACTAGCTGTCGGAGAGATGAGAGAGCGCTTTTTAAAAGACTACTATCAACAAATGTATAGGCTATGTTATATATAAAATTCAACCCGCCAAAGTAGGAGTGACTGTATTACACCTCACTGCTGAAATACACCCACATTTGGTGTCTCACGATCAAAACAGACAGATATGCATTTGTATGCACTAGATGTGGTATTTGTTCAAAGGTTACATGCAATTTGTAGGATGGTTTGTATTTATTTTTGAAATATTGTCTAGGCTCATTTATTTATATTTGCAAAACACAATACATATTTGTTACTGTTTGTTTGTGAGTCGAGTTTTCCTTTGCAAAGCAGATCGAGTTTGTTTACGATTCGCTTTTTCCTTTACAAAGCAGATCGAGTTTGTTTACGAGTCGATTTTTCCTTTGCAAAGCAGATCGAGTTTGTTTACGAGTCGATTTTTCCTTTGCAAAGCAGATCAAGTTTGTTTGTGAGTCGAGTTTTCCTTTACAAAGCAGATCGAGTTTGTTTGTGAGTCGAGTTTTCCTTTGCAAAGCAGATCGAGTTTGTTTACGAGTCGATTTTTCCTTTACAAAGCAGATCGAGTTTGTTTACGAGTCGATTTTTCCTTTGCAAAGCAGATCGAGTTTGTTTACGAGTCGATTTTTCCTTTGCAAAGCAGATCGAGTTTGTTTGTGAGTCGAGTTTTCCTTTACAAAGCATATCGAGTTTGTTTGTGAGTCGAGTTTTCCTTTGCAAAGCAGATCGAGTTTGTTTACGAGTCGATTTTTCCTTTACAAAGCAGATCGAGTTTGTTTACGAGTCGATTTTTCCTTTGCAAAGCAGATCGAGTTTGTTTGTGAGTCGAGTTTTCCTTTACAAAGCATATCGAGTTTGTTTGTGAGTCGAGTTTTCCTTTGCAAAGCAGATCGAGTTTGTTTACGAGTCGATTTTTCCTTTACAAAGCAGATCGAGTTTGTTTACGAGTCGATTTTTCCTTTGCAAAGCAGATCGAGTTTGTTTGTGAGTCGAGTTTTCCTTTACAAAGCAGATCGAGTTTGTTTACGAGTCGATTTTTCCTTTGCAAAGCAGATCGAGTTGTTTGTGAGTCGAGTTTTCCTTTACAAAGCAGATCGAGTTTGTTTACGAGTCGATTTTTCCTTTACAAAGCAGATCGAGTTTGTTTACGAGTCGATTTTTCCTTTGCAAAGCAGATCGAGTTTGTTTACGAGTCGATTTTTCCTTTGCAAAGCAGATCAAGTTTGTTTGTGAGTCGAGTTTTCCTTTGCAAAGCAGATCGAGTTTGTTTACGAGTCGATTTTTCCTTTACAAAGCAGATCGAGTTTGTTTGTGAGTCGAGTTTTCCTTTGCAAAGCAGATCGAGTTTGTTTACGAGTCGATTTTTCCTTTACAAAGCAGATCGAGTTTGTTTACGAGTCGATTTTTCCTTTGCAAAGCAGATCGAGTTTGTTTACGAGTCGATTTTTCCTTTGCAAAGCAGATCGAGTTTGTTTGTGAGTCGAGTTTTCCTTTACAAAGCATATCGAGTTTGTTTGTGAGTCGAGTTTTCCTTTGCAAAGCAGATCGAGTTTGTTTACGAGTCGATTTTTCCTTTACAAAGCAGATCGAGTTTGTTTACGAGTCGATTTTTCCTTTGCAAAGCAGATCGAGTTTGTTTGTGAGTCGAGTTTTCCTTTACAAAGCATATCGAGTTTGTTTGTGAGTCGAGTTTTCCTTTGCAAAGCAGATCGAGTTTGTTTACGAGTCGATTTTTCCTTTGCAAAGCAGATCGAGTTGTTTGTGAGTCGAGTTTTCCTTTACAAAGCAGATCGAGTTTGTTTACGAGTCGATTTTTCCTTTACAAAGCAGATCGAGTTTGTTTACGAGTCGCTTTTTCCTTTACAAAGCAGATCGAGTTTGTTTACGAGTCGATTTTTCCTTTGCAAAGCAGATCGAGTTTGTTTACGAGTCGAATTTTCCTTTGCAAAGCAGATCAAGTTTGTTTGTGAGTCGAGTTTTCCTTTACAAAGCAGATCGAGTTTGTTTGTGAGTCGAGTTTTCCTTTGCAAAGCAGATCGAGTTTGTTTACGAGTCGATTTTTCCTTTACAAAGCAGATCGAGTTTGTTTACGAGTCGATTTTTCCTTTGCAAAGCAGATCGAGTTTGTTTACGAGTCGATTTTTCCTTTGCAAAGCAGATCGAGTTTGTTTGTGAGTCGAGTTTTCCTTTACAAAGCATATCGAGTTTGTTTGTGAGTCGAGTTTTCCTTTGCAAAGCAGATCGAGTTTGTTTACGAGTCGATTTTTCCTTTACAAAGCAGATCGAGTTTGTTTACGAGTCGATTTTTCCTTTGCAAAGCAGATCGAGTTTGTTTGTGAGTCGAGTTTTCCTTTACAAAGCAGATCGAGTTTGTTTACGAGTCGATTTTTCCTTTGCAAAGCAGATCGAGTTGTTTGTGAGTCGAGTTTTCCTTTACAAAGCAGATCGAGTTTGTTTACGAGTCGATTTTTCCTTTACAAAGCAGATCGAGTTTGTTTACGAGTCGATTTTTCCTTTGCAAAGCAGATCAAGTTTGTTTGTGAGTCGAGTTTTCCTTTACAAAGCAGATCGAGTTTGTTTGTGAGTCGAGTTTTCCTTTGCAAAGCAGATCGAGTTTGTTTACGAGTCGATTTTTCCTTTACAAAGCAGATCGAGTTTGTTTACGAGTCGATTTTTCCTTTGCAAAGCAGATCGAGTTTGTTTACGAGTCGATTTTTCCTTTGCAAAGCAGATCGAGTTTGTTTGTGAGTCGAGTTTTCCTTTACAAAGCATATCGAGTTTGTTTGTGAGTCGAGTTTTCCTTTGCAAAGCAGATCGAGTTTGTTTACGAGTCGATTTTTCCTTTACAAAGCAGATCGAGTTTGTTTGTGAGTCGAGTTTTCCTTTACAAAGCATATCGAGTTTGTTTGTGAGTCGAGTTTTCCTTTGCAAAGCAGATCGAGTTTGTTTACGAGTCGATTTTTCCTTTGCAAAGCAGATCGAGTTTGTTTGTGAGTCGAGTTTTCCTTTACAAAGCATATCGAGTTTGTTTGTGAGTCGAGTTTTCCTTTGCAAAGCAGATCGAGTTTGTTTACGAGTCGATTTTTCCTTTACAAAGCAGATCGAGTTTGTTTACGAGTCGATTTTTCCTTTGCAAAGCAGATCGAGTTTGTTTGTGAGTCGAGTTTTCCTTTACAAAGCAGATCGAGTTTGTTTACGAGTCGATTTTTCCTTTACAAAGCAGATCGAGTTTGTTTACGAGTCGATTTTTCCTTTACAAAGCAGATCGAATTTGTTTGTGAGTCGAGTTTTCCTTTACAAAGCAGATCGAATTTGTTTGTGAGTCGAGTTTTCCTTTACAAAGCAGATCGAGTTTGTTTGCGAGTCGATATTTCCTTTGGAAAGCAGATCGAGTTTGTTTACGATTCGAGTTTTCCTTTTCAAAGCAGATCGAGTTTGTTTGCAAAATGCTGTATTTGTTTGTTTAAATATGGCACATAATTCGCTCCATACGAAAAGTCATTAAATACATTGTTAAAATAGTCCAAGTGGCTCAATCTTAAGTTTATCAAGAGACGAGAATACTTTTTGTGCGCAAAAACAAACAAAAATAACGACTTTATTTCAACTATTCATTTCCTTCTCTCTGGGCCTCTAGTCAGTTAACTTAGTGTGATTGCGTAGAGCTACGTCACACGTAGGCTCACTATTGGCCGACGCTGGTCATGTGTGTGATGCGTGTGACGTACAACAACAGAAGCTTACGCTTTTACACTAGTGAACTGACTCGAGGCCCACAGAGAAGGAAATGAATAGTTGAAATAAAGTCGTTATTTTTGGGGGTTTTGCACACAAAACGTATTCCCGTCGTTTGATAAACTTAAGATCGAGCCACTGTAGTCACTTGGACTATTTTAACGATGTCTTTAATAACTTTTCGGGGGCCTGCAAGTTTCAATCCCTGAAGAAGCCTATGGAATAGTATGGAGGAGTGATCCTGCTCTCAGATTTCATCAAAAATATCTTAATTCGTGTTCCGAAGATGAACGAAAGTCTTACGGGGTTGGAACAACATGAGTGTGAGTTAATACTGACAGAATTTTCTTTTTTGGGTGAACTAACCCTTTAACAGAGGCAAAATCTGGTTACAGAAACCAAAGGCGTTAGCATAGAATTTTGAATTTAAATTCTTGAAAGCTAATTACCGCTGGTGTGCATCCAAAACAGCATGAGTCAGTTATTTTTGAGTCTCAATTTTCGCTTTGTCTCTCTCTCTCTCTCTCGCTCTCTCTCTTTCATTTTGACATGGCCTGTACCTTTCTTTGAAAATAAACACACTGCTTATTAGTTGCACATAAATCAACTCCTTCCATACTGACACTACACGTTAGACTTCATAACCTTAACCACACAAGAAGCGGATATAGCCAAAGGTGTTCTACCACAAAATGACTACGATAATAGTGTAGACTACACCTCCCTCAGAGTTACAGGTAAACATTAAAATCCAAGTTACCGCCATTTGGCTTTAGCATTAAATGATACTCATCATCAACTCAGAACAAACAGCTAAAGCTCTACACTAGCGATTTTCAAAATAGAGAAGGAGGTGGGTCACCTGAACATCTAGCTGAATAATTAACTAGTGGAGGCTAAAATAAAACACGGCATGAAGCAAGCAGTCAGATCATGACTTTAAAAGGTGTTAGGAATTCACCCACAAATTTTAATTCTGTCATTAATTACTCACCCTAATGTCGTTCCAAACCTGTAAGAATTTTGTTCATCTTCAGAACACTAATAAAGATATTTTTGATGAAATCTGAGAGCTTTCTGTCCCTTTGTTGACCGCTAAGCAGCTACCACTAATCCAAATTTTCCGAAGAGACACAATCACTTTATATGATGAACAGATTTAATTTAGTCTTTCATAAATATTCATCAACTCACACATGATTTGTGGTAGCTCAAGCAATGAGGTCCATTCTTGTGTTACGCAGCACATTTGAGCTTCAGCAAGAACCAATGAGGTTTGTTCTCGTGCGTCAAGCAGGTTCGGTTGAGCTTCTGTTTATGTTCGCTGATCATTGTTTAAGTGTGAATAAATTAAATCTGTTCAACATATAAAGCAATCAAGTCTCTTCAGACACATTGGACTATACCGCTCAATTCATATGGATTGGTTTACCATCTCGTTATGAACTTTTTGAAGTGTCAAAGTGGTAGTTGAGTCGCGGTCAATGGAGGGACAGAAAGCTCGAAGATTTCATTCAAAAGATCTTCATTAGTGCACTGAAGATGAACAAACATCTTACGGGTTTGAAACGACATGAGTATGAGTAAATTATGACAAAATTAAAAATTTTGGGTGAAATATCCCTTTAACTTAAAAAAATCAGAACATTTCTAAGAGGCTTTAACTATGCAAACTGTCTAAACACACGCTCTCAACATGCATGTATGTGTACTGTACATATAAACACATACATACTGTATAGGTAAATGAGTAGATTTGCCCCACTAATTGACCACTGTGACACATTCCAATGCTTTACCATAAGTGTTTATGCTTATAGTTTGCTTAACGAGAAAAACATGGGAAAAGAACAAGGCTGTAATTTCCTGTATCAGTTCATCTGAGGCCAGAAACCAGACTGGTTGAATGGCCTTCTTTGTTGATACTAAGATACAAAATCGGTCATTTGCATGCAATGATAAATGTTGTTTACTTTCGACTTACACATGACTGAGACGACAGGTAAGCAGAATGAAAATGATTTATGTATGTGCTCCGCTGATTACAAGCCACACGCATTCAAATACACACACGAAGACGAGAGGATATTTTACACTGGGGAGGGAATTGTAGTTACATAATGCATTCTGATGTTTAATGATGATGATTCTGCTGTTAAATATTGAGTTACTGATTTACATTTGTAGTCCATATAAACTGGGTAATATCCTTCAACTTACGGCTCGTCAGTAGTGGTTAATTTGGGCCATTTCAACCAGAAGCAGCAAACTAGACCCAGCCCTCTTGGACCATACGAAAGAAGAAGAGCGGCTCATTTTAAACCCAAACACCCCATTTAAAAGTATCTCAACCATTTTTCTCTTTAAGTAGACCTGGAAAGGCAGTTATGGGATTTGGGTCACTGAAATCACACAGTACCTCAGTCAGCACACTCCCCGGGAAGCACAGCACCCTCTTTACTCCCTCCACTCGCTCTAAGGTTGGGGTACGAGGGTTCAATGGCGTCCTCGTTTCACACAGTGTTGGATGGCAGGGTAGGGTCTGTATATTTGTGTCTCTATAAATGCAGCAGAAAAATGGCTATGTTTGAACAGAATATTTGCGTACTGCTTACTATGTATTGCACTATATATATATATATATATATATATATTGCATACTGCTATAATATTTGAATAAATAGTATGCTATGTGGAAAAAGTGTTTCAACAAACAACTCATGTTTCAAACAGTAGTAAGCTGCACTCTTGTCACATAACCTTATGTTGCATGTTTAATTCAGCAAGTGACATCTAGAATCATACAGTGAGTCCAAAAGTTTGAGTCCAAATTTAATTGAATATATCATTCATTTGTATCCTTATATCAAAAGAAAAAAACGAAAACTTTTGAACTCCATTGTACAAAAGGGCAGATTTGTAGTTTATTGTAATTTTCTTGTCAATAATAACACATTGTGAAATTTATTTTTTAAATAAACTTTTCATTTAAATGGTTATTCTGAAAATGTAATTTGTAACTGGGTGGGGGGTTGTTAATGTAAAAAAAAACTGGCCTGTTAATGTTTTTGGTCTTGTCGCATTTAGTTGAATTTTAGTATGAATTTTATAAATTAATACATCAATTATAGCCTAGGCCTATATTATTTTCAATTACAAATGGCAAAAAATAAAAACATAACTTATTTGGGGGGGGGGCAGTACATGACATTTCCTTGCAAATATTCATATTTATGCACACATGTCTTAATGTTTAACAGTCCAATCAAATAAGCAAAATAATTGGCTGAATACATACATTTAAATTGTGAGATAGCATTCCATGCAGTGTTTTGCTTTGCACATTTTGTAGTTTCCTTATGCAGAATATTCACTTTGCATACTTTCCACAGTAAACATACAGCATGCTACTATTATTAGACAAAACAGTAGACTAGTAAGCCCTATTTCTGCTAAAGAGCCTGTAATGCGTACCCTAAATCACCATTACTTTAAGGCTGTCTTGAAGTCTACCCTTTACTTTGGGTCCCGTCTTGCTTGCACACTCCATCTCTCTCGACCTCTCTCACTTTAGCGCATCTCTGAGCTGTGAGCAGGAATAATATTGAGATTTCCTGTTTCCCACAGTGCAGCAGTGGCTACAGAAACCCAACTGAGTTTCGGAAGCCTTAGTAAATTTCACATCAGCCCAACACACATATTCGCAAACACTTGACCTGACAAAGCCCTTCGTCTCTTCACATTCATCCCAGCTCAGATTTGTACCTGACATGTCAGTGCCTTCAGACCACACTACAACAGCAGTAGGATTTGTGAGGTAAAAAGCCATCAAGTGCTGCATTTACGTTGTGTCAGAACAGAGAAGTTCCTTGGAGTTTCTACTGCAATGCTTACAACCCCAAATTAATCTGTGTATGCAAAAAACTGCAAAATGCTAACTTTATTAATTCAGTTCTATTTGCTCTTGCTAAATCTTGAAGAACAAATAAAGCACACGAGGAAACAGTAAAATCAAGGGGGGATTTTTTTTTTTTTTTGCAATTTCCAATTAGCCTGAAGTTGTTATGCAAAGGTACAGTAGCATATGTTTCTGTAGTCAGTGTTATTTCAGCCAAATAGAGGGTTTGCACCTACTTAGTCAGTTAACCGGATGCGCGGCCATATTGGAGATACTCGGATGTAAACAACAGCATGGATTGCACTGTTTATGTACTACTGAACACATTGTTACACTAATTTATGATCTGTAAACCACGGGAAAAAAACACATGGAAGCTGCGTAATCATATAGAGAAGGACTTAGTAAGGAGGAAAGAGCACGGAATTTTGACGAACTAAAGTTAATATGTGGTAAAGATCCGAACGAACTAGCTTCTCCAGCCCTTACCACTATTCTTCCTTCTATTTCTTATCCCGACATAGGCTACGTTCAGATTGTCAGTCCAAAAAAAGCACATGAAATCAGTTTCAAGCTACATCCATATGTGGTTTGAAATCCTATTCAAATCGCATAGGAAATCCGCTTCAGTCTAAACGCTCTGATCGGATTTCGCGTGGTATGTGACTTTCTCACACTACGTAAAATGTAAACGTCAGACGTTGTTATAGGGAACATGCTGAAAGTCGCTGCCGAAACAAGGCGGTGTAGTTGCAAAGTGCCAGACAAGCAGAAAATTATTATTTTTGAAACATATTTTGAAACCGGTGCAGATAAGAGTACGGAAAAAAAGCTGTGCATACCAGCCTCCTACAGTTCTGCAGCCCAAGATGCAGAAGTCCAGCGCGGTGGCTAGAGCTGTGGTATGGGATTTTTTCTTACCGCGGTGAAGAAGCAAATCTCGCGGTTTGGCGGTTAACCGACCCCACTAAACCTCTAGTTCATATCACACACCATATGCACTCCTGTAACTTTCAGCAGAAAAAAAAAGTGCGGTGATGACCTCACACCGCGGTAGGCATCTCATTAACGCGACCTCACACCCCTAGCGGCGGCTACACATTTCCATGTTGTAAAATTTAAATAAGTACAACATCTCTATTGCAAATGCAAATCCCTCCATCAACGCAACGTCATTGCCATATTGCCAAAGAGCTGCATGAACACACAAATCGGATCTGAACAGTTGCGATACACAGTGTGGACATAATTTTAAATCAGATTCAATTATGTCAAAGATAATCGGATTTGGACTGACAGTGTGAATGTAGCCATAGTTAAAGGGATAGTTCACCCAAAAATTCTGTCAGTAATTACTCACCCTCATGTTGTTCCAACCCCGTAAGACTTTTGTTCATCTTCGGAACACAAATTAAGTGAGTTCACGTAGTGTAATAGCGTAGTGTTGTACGCTTTTGTGTTGTACGTCACACGTAGGCTCACTATTGGCCGATGCTGGTCATGTGTGTGAGGTACAACACAGAAGCACTACGCTATTACACTACGTGAACTCACTCGAGGCCCACAGAGAAGGAAATTAATAGTTGGAATAAAGACATTTTATTCCGCACAAAAGCATTTGTGTTGCGCACAAAAAGTATTCCCGTCACTTGATAAACTTAAGATTGAGCCACTGTAGTCACTTGGACTATTTTAACAATGTCTTTAATAACTTTTCGGGGCTGGAAAGTTGCAATCCCTTAGAAGCCTATGGAGGAGTGATCCAGCTCTCAGATTTAATCAAAAATATCTTAATTCGTGTTCCAAAGATGAACGAAAGTCTTACAGGGTTGAAACAACATGAGGGTGAGTAATTACTGACAGAATTTTCATTTTTGGGTTAACTACCCCTTTAACTACTTTACGTCAACATTTTAGCCATAGTCAATGCTTATATTACACATGTGTGGCTGATGCTGTGCCTCTCAACCACAAACGCCTTCTTTCATCCGTTTTTTCTCTCTCTTCTCTTTAACTTTTGGAAGTCTATAGAACTCGAAATGTTTTTTCCCCGGTGCAACCGATTAACTTAGTACAGACCAAAGCACGACCATTTTTCAGCAGCAATAATCAGCAAAATATGCAAGTCCGTTTAGCTCTGGTTTAGTTAAGTTCAGTATCTCCAAAATGTCCGACTTCCGGATTGATAACGTGTAGTGAAAACCCTCTATTTCTCAGATTTAAAAAAAAAGTTTAAAGGGGCTATAATAATTGTGTTGTATAAAAAAATATTAATCAAATTTTTATTGCCAATGTAGCCTGTTGACTTTTTGGATAATGCCGAAAGAACTATTCTGTACTGTAATGCCAAATTGTCATTTTGTCATGCAAAAAAAAATATTATTTCAAACCATGGTCTCGCATAGCCAGATCTATCTAGGCTAGTCTAATCTATAGTGTCAGATTGATATAGCCTACTTTGTAATCAAAATATTATTATAACAGTGTTTAATTACCTCATCTGTCGACATGATGCCTGTGAATTGCAGAGCTTGTGGTGCAAACATATGCACATCGCTATGATCAGATGTTTTCTTGACTGCTGCTTTCTCACCGCTGTCCTTTTTGTTGTGTGGAAAGCGCACACCTAAACGTTGCTCTCAGCCGCGTGAGTGCCGTCGGGGTGTTCGTTAAAAGTATATTACTGCAATTTACAACTTTTTATTAACGAGCAAAGAGCGAAAAAGAACTTCATCATTGTGAGTAGCCATGAAGAGCGGTGAATCACGCTTGTACTGTAGATTAACGTTAGGTGACGTGCACGAGAGTGCAAGCACGAGTAATAAGTTGCTGGCTTGCAGTTCACTTAACGGCCAACGGTGTCACTAATAACAAGAGTTTATTTTTTATTTTTTATTTTTTTTTCCTTAATGCCATGAACCAGAAAAATACAATGAGACATAATCAAAGTAAAAAAAAAATACAAAGTAAATAAAGTAAAATAAAATAAACGGTGCAAGAGGACAAGAAAAACAACAAAAAAGGGTGATATTTTATACATCATACCTGCTTACATAAGCTCTAATTGACTTTTTACTTGTGCAATTACACAAAACAGAACAATAAAGCTTGAAATCCTTTTTAAAGCGAGAAAAGTTAGGTTTGGAGTTAGACCATTTCATTTTATGAATGTGAAACTTTCCCATTAATATTAACAATTGTATGAAGTAGCCTTTGCCTTATCGTTCTCAATACCATGATCATTGAAGTGTATCATTATGTCAAATCCACTCAGCTGCAAATCAATACTCAAATTTTTTTTTTATTAAACGCTCCACATCAATACAAAATATGTTTGTATGTATGCAATGGAAAAATAAATGAAAAATTGTTTCCTTGTCACCTTCAGTGGCGGTCTTAACATAGAGGCATAGGCCGCTGCTTGGGGCCCGCTGCTGCATTCACACCGGACGCGAATAGCGCGTCAGGCGCGAGTGATTTCAATGTTAAGGCGTAGAGCGCGCGCGGTAGACGCCAATACGCCTCATTCGCGCGTCAAGTTCGCGCTTTTACGTTATAACAATGGTTTCTGAATTCGTCTAATTTCAACTGAAGAACGTCACAGTCCATGAACCTAAAGCATAGAAGCCGTTGGAAATGAAAAAGTGGCCATTTTTATGTTAGTCAGTAGGCTACGTTTTTTGTTATTGTTGTTGGAAAAAAATCAATGCTACTTATTCGCCATGTATAATATTGACAAAAGTATCAGTAAAAACGTTTATAATTTTACAAAAAATATCTATTTAAAAAAAAAAATCATTTTGAATCCTGAAAAAAACTGCGTCATGGGTTTACACGATATTGAGCAGCACGACTGTTTTCAACTTTGATAACAACTAATTATGCTAATGAGCATAATAGAATGAATTCTGAAGGATCACGTCGCACTGACGACTGGAGTAAAATTCAGCTTTGCCATCACAGAATAGAAAACAGAATTTTCTACAAAATAGAAAACAGTCATTTTAAAGGGGACCTATTATGCCCCTTTTCACAAGATGTAAAACAAGTCTCTGATGTCCCCAGAGTGTGTATGTGAAGTTTTAGCTCAAAATACCCAACAGATACTTTTTTACAGCATGTTTAAATTGTCACTTTTTGAGGCTCAGAAAAACGCACCGTTTTAGTGTGTATCCATTTAAATGCAAATGAGCAGCTGCTGCCTGTGTTCTTGCTACCCATCGAGATGTCCTACTTACTGGTTATGCGCATGTGCAGACTCATTTTTCTTCTGCTTACCACGCCCATAAATCTATGCATCCTTGCTGTGAAGACTTGTAAGAAAATTTGACAGGTCAAAAATAAATATTTGATGATAATTTTTACTTTTCACACCGTTTTAAGTACAGTAGTAGCCTACTCATAACTTCGAATTTTATTATAATTGTATTTCATATAATAATGTAATTTTTACTTGTTATATCAAATGTGATAATTGCTAGTTCATTTAATTAAAATATCAAAATATGCTCCCCATACACTTACCCTGATTTAAATGAAATAACGATGTCATAATATTGTGAGATTTACACCATTATGGAAACAATAGAGAATTAATCAACATTCTCTGTGATCGATTCGTGCTTGGGTAGCATTTTTTGAGAAGGCAGCACAAATCGACAGACTCTGCTATCGATTCGCGCTTCGGTAGCATTTTTCGACAAGGCAGCACAAATCGTCAGAACACCGGCCCAGAGGACGGAGCCTCACGAGCTCGCAGGACGTGTGTCAGGACAATCTCTCATCTCACGAAATGATAATATCAAAACACAAACTCTCAGTAGCCGTGTTCGTTTCGACCCGGAGTCGGACAATAAAGAATTCAGACAATAAGAAGTCCTTATTAAAGTATTATCCATAAACTCTCTCCCTCTCCCTTTTATTATTATCAACATACACAGCGAAGTACAAAAAACACTCGTTACAACTAACAGTAAACAAATATTATACAAACCTTTTCAGGGGGTGCTTAATAAACTGGTAAACTGTATATCCGTAAAACAACTCCTATGAACTGTAATAATTGTGTGCGCTCTCACTTTCATTACTGCAATGATCAGCTACGTTAGGCCTATCGCTCCAGTAAATAAACAGAGCTATGTGGATTAATACATCCAGCTACACCGACAACGCTTGGGAGACATTCTCGTCAGTGCTGCAATGGCGGATGTGTACAACTCTCAACTCGCTCGATCAGGGCGGTTCTATGTTAGTACGGCAGTGTCTGTCAACACTCGTGGGCGGGGCCTGTGGCTTTAGTGACGTCACTAAAGCCGCATTCTGAAAACAGGTCGTTGGGAGACACTGCTTATGATTTATGGGGATTTAAAAAAAAAGGAGTGGGTGGATTTTTATCACTGCAGGGTGTTTGTGTACACACACTGCCATCACACATTTATGTCCAAACACCATGCAAAGTTGAATTTTGCATAATAGGTCCCCTTTAAATTGTAAAAATATTTACAATTCGACACTCGTGTTGTTTTCTGAAAACAAATCATTTTAATTAAATTATAAAGATGAATTAAATGCCAAGCACCAAGGCCACTGAAAATGTAGTTGATGTGGTTTATTGGGTTAATCAGCCTGCCTAAGATAAAGACACCTGATAGTGTGAAGGGGGGCGGAGTCACAAAAGTAACATGAAATAGAGGCAGGGTGAAATATGGATGTAGAAACTAGGAGAATGTTTGAGGAAAAAGTGAAAAACACACGTCTGTTTCTTTCTCATGAATACATAGGTTTAGTGGCCTCTAGTGAATTCAGACCCTGGGTGGGCTGTCTTACCCTCTCCCTGAGGTCCTATTCTCAGGGAACAGCCTCAGAGAGAGAGAGAGAGAGAGAGAGAGAGAGAGACAGACAGACAGAGAGAGAGATACAGACAGAGAGAGAGATGGCAGATTCTTTAAGCAGAACACAGTGGCCAGACGCTGGTTCTCCATCTAACCTCCTGGCATTCCTCTCAGCTGTCCCGCTTATTATTGGAGAAAATTTATGGGGTCATTCATTTAACTGGATTTAAATGACATTGGTTCTGGTTGAGGAAGCTTCATGCAAACTCCAGGATCATGTGGGCTAGAGAAAACAGTCGACCAAATAAATCAACATGTGGGAGGGAGAGAGAAAAAACTGATAGAGAGAGTGAGGAGGAGGAAGAAAATGAAGAAAAATAAGGACAGTACCCAGCTATTTCATCACAGGTTTCATTATCACTTTTGCTATGAGGATGTCTCTGCCCATGTGTGGCACAACACACATCAAATGAGAGTAAAATTGGCTTTCACGAGTTGTATTGGAAATTTTTATTTTTTAAGTCAAGTTTTCCAGTTAACATCTAAACATCCTTAAAACAATACCTTTACTAAACTATGTAAGATAAGACTTATTTTCAAAGATTTATTTTTCTCTCCTCACTGGCAAATTAATAATAAATCTAATTAATTATAGCACTGATATAAAAAAGAGAGAAAATTCCAGTACATTATCATTTGAAGGTTTTTGACAGAAATCTCATATGTTCACCAACTGCATTTATTTGATCAAAAATACAGAAAAAAACTGCAATATGTATAATATTATTACAATTTAAAATATCTGTTTTATTTTTTAATACATTTTAAATGTAATTTACTCCTATGAAGACAAAGCATTTTCAGCATCATTACTCTCGCATGATCCTTCAGAAATCATAATATGCTGGTTTGGTGCTAAAGAGACATTTCTTATTATCAAAAAATAAATAAAAATAAGGTGTTTAAATACCATGCATTAAGATTTAAATCAAAAATTTTATACAATGCACTTATTGTGCACATACATGTTTTCACATACTTATTTTCAATAAATACCTGCATGTAATTACAGCTGTAATTAATTTGTATAACTGCATCTATAATTACACTATTAACCCTTCCCTTACACCTTAACCGAACCTTAAACTTGCCACCAAACTTATCCCTAACATGCATCCCACCTCAATAGCAGCAAAAGTGTTTCGCAATACAACATGAACACAATAATTAAACCGAACTTATTTATTGATGAAAATACATAGACAATTAATATAAAGAGAGACCAAAATTCATAATAAAAATTTGATTCCACTGTCACAGGGTTTCAATAAAAAATTGTTACATATAGTAAATGTTTTCGATTCAATTGCCATTGGCCTTTACATTGTGTGCAAAAATGAGAAAGGAGAAGTACAGGAAGCATATTACACAACAGGCGAAGCACTCCAGGCACTTTAAACGTCACAACCTATTATACAGACACACATCCTTCAGAAGAAATATAACTCACAACACAGACCAGTACAGCTGTAGGGCAGGGAAATAGACAGACAGAGCACAGAGAGAGAGAGAGAGAGAGAGAGAGAGAGAGAGAGAGAGAGAGAGAGAGAGAGAGAGAGAGAGGGAGAGAGAATGAGAGAGAGAATGAGAGAGAGAGAGAGAGAGAGAGAGAATGAGAGAGAGAGGGGGTGTGGGAGCAAAGACAAATCACCTGATCTGAGGAATTTTAAAACGTCTCAAACCGCACAGGTGTCAGTATGATAATCACAGAGTTTCACCATTCCAGTTCCAGACACACTGTGTGTGTGTGTGTGTGTGCGTGCGTGCGTGCGTGCGTGCGTGCGTGCGTGCGTGTGTGTGTGTGTGTGTGTGTGTGTGTGTGTGTGTGTGTGTGTGTGTGTGTGTGCGTGTGTTTGGATTGCACATTAATGGCTGTGTAGGCAAAGAGGCCAGCATTTGTACCATGTTTGTTACATTAAAATTACCAGAGGGAGAGAGAGAAAGAGAAATAGAGAGAGAGAGAGAGAGAGAGAGGGAGAGAGAGAATGGACCACCCACTGACTCATTGACTGCTGGAGGAGTGATGAGACCCTGAGGAGATCCGAGAGCTCCATCTACAAACAGACACCAGGAGCGAGAGAGCTGCCGTTCCCTCACACACTCACTCTCGCATGCACGTTGCACACCTATGGACGCCATTGAAAACTGCCAGCAAGATTCCATGTATTTTGAAACGGCAGACGCATTAAGTCACATCATTGTTTGTTTTTCCAACGGTAAGTTTGACTTAACTTGAAATGCAATTAAAGGCTAATAGCTCCAGTTTAACTCACATCTTTCCAGATTAAAACATATTAGGCTAGGCAGTAAACAGTCACACCTTCAGATCTCTGCCAGTACCAGAGAAAACTTTCAGCAAAACTTCAAATTTGAGTTGTTTCTCCTACAATTCCTTATGAGAAAATAAGAAGTATGACAAAAGTTGACATACACTGGATTTGGTGTTTAATTAAATTAAATGCAAAATTTTGAAAAAGTATACATAGAGATAGTATTTCCTTGATTAAAATATAGCCTATAGTATTTCTTTAGATTGATTGGCTGACAGTATCACTCTCAGGAAAAAAGGTACAAAAGCTGTCACTGGGGCGGTACCCTTTCAAAAGGTACATATTGATACCAAAAGTGTACATATTAGTACCTTCTGAAAGGGTACTGTCCCAGTGACAGCTTTTGTACCTTTTTTTTCTGAGTGTACATTAATACATGTATCATTAATATTCATATTATTATAAAAGTACCCAAGTTTTCATCGACAGTCCATTTGCCTGAAAGTCAAATAACAGGTAAAACGCATAAAGCTCAGTTAAAAAAGCACACATATAATACACTAAAAGCATAATATAAATACATGCTCGTTACAGATGAAGAAGAAAAAACATAAAAGGAACTTTCTTTCCTGAAAACCCTGAGAAGCAAAAGACGGTTTGCTGTCTAGGAGAAACATCTGCGATCTCCTTCATGACATTTCTCCTCCCTATTTCATAGACTGGTTTGGCATCTCTATTACAAGCTTGTATACCTCTGCAACTCCTCTTCCCCACAGAAAGCTCCTAAGCTCTGGGCAGGGGTTGACCCCAGGAGCCCGGGGTCGTGCAGTCAGCCTCTGTGGTCTGGCTTCCTCTCTCCGCAGAGAAACCAACACACAGCCGCTAAAAGAAAAACACCCGCTGCTGGTTTGAGCCATAGGAGCTCATCTGCATCAGCAATAATGAGCTTGCTGTGCAGAGCCAGGATAAACACACTTAAAACCACCGCAGAATATCCAGCCCTGATTCAGCTAGGCTTCTGAAGCTATCACAGACCCATTCATCACTGGACGTTTATTTATAGGGCCTAAATTTGGGTGTTTTACAAGCCATAAACATTCTTTACATATGGAGGATTGACTTAAGACACTGATTTCACCATTGAATCACATAGAAGCGAACGGTTTTAAATGCAGTTCGTAAACAGATCTTCATATTTATTATAAAATAGGGTGCCAATCATGCCATCCGTTTTGTGAATCGCTACAGTTCATCTCTCTGGGGTCAAGTAAGGTCATGTATTAGTAACTGTACCAACCACTGAGAACTCTCTCTGGCAAACGTATAGCTCGTGTACATTAGAAACACATATTCATAAATTCATAAACCTAACCCTAACAGAGAACTGCATTGAAATAAATAAATAAAAACCTATTAGCATTTTTTTGCATGTATAATAACAAATAATACAGTAGTAGTGGATTTGACATGATAATTATTGTAATAGTTTTAATTTGTTCATTTAATTTGTTAATTGTTTCCAATTGCTTTTATTATGTTTTTAAATTGAATTGATTACTTCATTTAATTGTATTAACATACTGATTTGATGATAACATTAATTGAGTACCTACATTACTTATAAACTCTCATTTGTCTAAAAAAGAAAGATAAGAAAAAAAGACCAGTCACAGCACTTTAAAATATACGAAAATGTGTTTTTTTCCCTCAGTATTTTTGCCTTGTTTTCCAGTACAAATATCTTAATTTAAATATAGAACTAAATATTATTAAATTGAGATACATAGCTTACTTAAGGACCAATGTTTATTGTTTTGTTTTTTATTATTACCAAATTTAAGTGAGTTTATGTTTAAAAATGTACTTGAATTTAAAGGGGAAAACTGTTTCTTTTTCTTACTCTATTGGCTTTTTGCAGCAAAGACTCAAATGAATTTTTCAGAAAATAAAACAACTCATAACAAGTAAATGCATCTTGATTTAAGATAGTTTAGATATTTTTTAAAGCAAAACAAGACAAAAATACTGAACATTTTATTGTTAGGGTATCACTTTCCATTATGTCTTTGAAATTTAAACAATTTAAGATTTTGAACATTCTAAGGATCTTCCCTCAAAGATTCGAAATTAAGATTCAAATGTAACCTGGGTGGGGGGGGGGGGGGGGTCTAAAAAGAAAGTTACTAAGCATTGATAGGTGTTGACATTTCTTTCTTTCTCGATTCTACAGAAGAGCTGTAGAAACGAGAGGAAAAGGCAGGAAGCAGCAGAGGCCAGTGCCTCGCTCAACATTCCATTAACACACACTGAAAATCTACAGGCTCTGCCTCTGAAGCCTAATTTGCATCAGCAAACATTCATGCAGCTCCTTCAAAGCACAGCGGGCAATGAGCCATGATGCTGGAATGTGCGTGTGGGTGTGTGTGTGTTCATTTATTGATTCTTGCTCCAATGTAAATTACCATTGAACTTCATGTTTACAATTCTGCATAAGTTTCCAGTATGTATTTTTGCATAAGGGTGTGTACTTGTCCAATATGCACGATCAAAAAAAAGAAAGCATAATCGTGTGCTCTAAGTGTGTTTGCACACATGCGCCTTCATTGCCACCCAGGTTGCATCGACAGGTGTGTGAAAGGTGAAGTGGTCCATCACGAGAGAGAGTGAGCCATCTCAGGCCTGTGACCCCAAAGCATGTGTGTGTCCAAACACGCTTAATATAGATGAGTCACCTGATACAACATTAGAGAAGCAGTACTCCTCTGATGATCACCGCACCACAAACACAAACTTGAACTAAAGTGCCACGGGCAAACAACTGAAAGTGTATCGGTTGTGCATATGAGTGGTCTCAATGAGGATGGCAGATTTAGCTGGAAATGTTGCATTTAGGATCCCATCAAAAATTCTTCGCCCATCTGCAAATTTGCATATGCATAAACAAGAAACATCAGGAAGCAATTCAATGATCTATTGTAAAAAACAAAACAAAAATATCCCATGTGAAAAGAAACAAGAATATAACAATTTAGAATTTCGGTGTGCTTAAAAGCATTCTTTTGAGTGGAAAAATTACATAAAATGACAAAAGCAATTATTTTGATCTTTGATGGACAATCAGTCCTGGCTCTACATAGATTGACACAAAACAGGGTTTCCGTTCCCTTTCCATCTGTCCACGTCCATCGCATTGCACTGCAGAGCACTGCTGGACCACAAAGGGGAGCTGCAGCTTTTTGGAAAACTGCAGACCCACACGTGTTTTATTGGAACTTTTTTATCTTTTATACTGAACAAACTCTATATTCTATACCCTAACCCTAACAAGCACAGAAAGCGTTCTGCATTTTCACATTTTCAAAAAAAAAATTATAATTTAGTATGATTTGTAGGCTGTTTTCCTTATGGGGACCAAAAAACATCCCATAATGTAAGGAATACCTGAACCACACACTCTCACACACACGTTTGCTCCATGTCTAGAAACCCCTGACAATTCAACAAACTAAGAAACTCTAAATAAGACCTCGAGCATAAATCGCAAGAGTCTTTAGCACAACACCACTGCGAGGCGGTCCAAGGGCGTAAACACGCTTCAGTAAATATCATCACACATGGGCTGTGCCAAATATCCCATCATTCCAAGTCCCAAACCCAGGGCTGTGAAGATGAATGGAGGGAGAAATTGGACCCAAACACACACACCGTCTTTTTTTTTACCTTCGTCTCATTACTGTGTTTTCGCTCCTCTCGTTTTAACCACATGGGAGGTTACTACAACACGCTGCAGCAAGAGGCTTCACTCTGTTGTCTGTTTTTCTTTTCTTCGCCCGCCCAAGATTTACTCCATATTTCAATCTGGGTGAGGGTGTAAAAAAGAGGTCTGTGTTGTGAATTTTGTGTGGCTGAGTAGAAAAAGAGACCAAAAAAACAAATAATATGCTCTCACAAATCACAATTCTTTTGACTAGTAAAAATAGAAGAAAATTCGAAGAAAATCCCAACGTTTTGTGTTGATGTACTGGATACAGGAAGAAGGATTTTAGGGATGCATTTAAAGTGAAGGGATTTAGGGTGGTGTGTGATTGCATTTCTAAGGTGATGGGAGGCAAGTGATTCGGAAACTGTGAAATATGCAGCAGGAGACAAAAAAATTATAATAAATTGTATACGTTTGAACGTTTTTTTTATTTATTATTATTATCATTAAAACACAACACAGACCTTAAATGAAACATTTACAAAATCTTTAAGTTAAGTACATGCAAAATCCTCAAGAATGCAATACGTTTAAGAATTAATGTGCAAATTGTTTGATTTTTTGGTTAATTTAGAAAGATCATTTAGAATCTGTTGTTCTATCTAAATCTAAAAGAATCTAAAAGTTAATTTAGAAAAGAAAAAAAAAAATATATACACACACACACATCCTCTATCTCAGCAGACTAAAATAACAAACTGAAATATAAATAAATAGTGTCTGTATAGCAATAAGAAAAACAACATATATACACTAATATTTATAGAAAAACATTAAATATGATGAATATTGAAATAATTGAATGCAGCTCTACTCTATGCAACATTAGATCAAATTTGTAAATTAGAATTGTAAAAAGATCAAAAATTAAGAAAATATCTTATTTAGTGCTTAATGAATTTTTTAATAAAGTTACTAATTCACTTGTTATATAATAAGATAGTCACTCATTTTATTTGTTGGCATGAATTATAATACAAACTAACAATTTTGAAGAGGTAAAAAAAACATCAAAACAGAGAAGGATAACTACTACTGTATACTTGTCTTCCTTTCTTTTGCCTTATTAGGAACAAATATGTTTGACGAAGATCTAGGAATTGAGAACATGGAAAAGCCAGAACAGAATGAACCCCTACATTATAAACAGTAAACGTAATCTGCTGTACTATTTAGTCTGTGCCACCAACTAAACATGCCTTAATGGATGCAAATGGAGGAAGTGCGTGACAAACATGGCAAACACATGGCTTGTACGTGCTTTTCTCCACCTCTCCTATGACACTCTGGCCACCATAAACAGCCACTGGTTCTCCTGCAGTGCAGGGATTTCCAGAACTGTCCCTTCAGGGTGAGGGCGTGTTGGTCCCAGCGAGCAAACGTCAACATGCCGTGGTCTTCACACACAACTGCACGCATACACACGTTTTCAGACACATGCACCTGCATATATGCAGTTCTGTCAATGACACCAACAAAACAAACACATGCAAACATGCACTTTCACATTCCATAGACAGATATTTAATGCACAGCACCGCCCGCAGCTACCCGACTGGATACACTTCACACAAAGATCGAAACAAACGTGCAGGCAGCCAGCGTCAAGATGATGAATCACTCTAATCGTAATCGTCTGACCTGCTCTGCCATCTGATTGGCTGAGAGGCTGTTTTCTTTCTCATAAGGCTGTGCCACTTTCACTGAAAAACACGAAAAAGGATTTGGTTACAACTTTGAACACTTTAATTAGCTGTGGTTATGCGTACAGCATTGATTGAGAGTTTATTAATTGAGATTAGACTCTCATTTTCCTGTAGCTCAAACAGCTAGGCGTGAGCAATGCCAAGGTCGTGGGTTCGATTCTCAGAGAATACATGACAAAATGTCTGCCTTAAATGCAAGTCCCTTTAGATAAAAGCATCTGACAAATGCGTGCAATTTGGTATGATTTACTAAATTGCAAGTAAATTTCTCAAATAATTAAAAAACAAGTAAAACATTGATTTTTTTTTTTCAAGTAGAATGAATGACCTTGTATTTTCGTGTAAAACTTACTCCAATAATCTTTGCTTTATTTACATAATTTTTCACAGTGAATGTTCTATCAATTGACATTGGCGAAGGACCAGAGTTCTTCCAAATTTAGCATTTCACTCAAACCCCATATTGTTCACAAGCCCATGTGACTTCCTGCTCTTCATCTGGATGGCACAGATGAGGTGCACAGGAAGGAGCCATGGTGATTTCCTCTAAGTTTTGCCCTCTGTGGACCAAACTTTATTTTAGTTGGTTTTCCAACCACATCGTTTGGTCATTGTGACTAGGGGTGATGAGTATAAATTCACCATTCAGACATTTTAAAGCATCTTATGCTAAATTTGACTAAATTAACAAGTCATGTGCCCATGTGCAAAGATCATCACCCTCCTTAAAATGGCGAAAACTCTAATCCTGTGCATAATGGAGCAGTTTCATCGAATTACAGTCCAGCAATGAATGAACAGCAGAAGAAAACAGACAGAAAAGTGGGAGCTAGGGAGAAGAATTAAAAAACAGCAGAACATGGAGTCCTTAACTGCTGTCGATCATGGTTGGTCTTTACTGTATAGTCCAAGGACACGAACAGCTGAAAACAGGCTCCAGTTCTAAGAAACGGAGTGAAGGTAACAGAGAGAGGACAGCAGTAGCAGCACGAGGGGGGAGAAAGAGAGAAAGAAAGAGATGAGCTTGCAATCTCTCCGTAATAACAACATGAGACCTTCGCATATTAAAATAAACACTGGCTGGAGAGGTCAACTGGAGGAGGTTACGGACTCTGCATTAAATAGTAACTAGTGATCATTTCAAACAGATATTATCCCTATATGTTATTCAGAGCATGAAACAAACTAGAGATGCAACTGCACCAGCTCCATCTGAGACGGAGAAAAAGATCTTAATTAATTTGGAAGATCACTGTGGCCGTGAGTCCATATCATGGGTTTTTTGTAAGAGGAATGCCAGCTATTTATCAGCTGGCCAATGAGAGAGCTGGAGAGGGGTTAGGTGATGATGGGCTTGCCGCCTCTGCTCAGATAGGAAAAGGATACTTTTCAAAAGCTAAAAGCTTTCCCATTTTAAAACAAAGGAGGGGGGGGGGGGGGGGGGGTTTCTGAAAAAACCTCATTCGTGGGACATTCCAGGGTCTCTCTGTGTTCTGTGAGAAATCTGCTCGACAAAATATGTTTTCGTGACCCTTTCAAGTCTGACTGGATTTATATGCAGCGTGAACCTGCGGAAGACCATTTATCATTAGATACACAGTGGAAAAAAATACACGCCAAGGTTAAAATGAAAAAAGGATAAGAAATCTGTCAGAAATTGTCAATTGTCTGCACATTTAACATTAAAAGCAGACACCTATAAAATCATTACCATCCTCCCAAACAGTCTTAAGGAAACGGACAGTTAGAAGGATTAATCCATGATGTCACAAATATTACATATATATTTTTCATTTGGATTATACAAAGAGAAAATCAATGCAGGTTTCGTCACAAGTCAGTGGAACTGAAATGTGGATCTCCTAATAAGTAAAATAATAACATTAGATGCAAATGTAGGCATTTCTGTCTAAAACTTTTTAAAATACTTTTACATTTCCTCTATAAATGAATAGCTATCAAGTGTCGTCTGGTTTAGTGAGTACTACTGGTTATTTTAGTGGTCTATGAAATTAGCAATAAGCAAAACTCTAAGAGAGGTGGACAAGTTTGTATTAATAATAATAATAATAATAATAAATACATTATCTAAAATCTAACAATTAACTGAAATACTACTACTAATAAAAACATAATAATACAAATGTTAAATGCTAAAAAAAAAAGAAAAGAAAAAAAGGCATTTATACTCATCTACTAACGTGTACAAATTCAAGGGTCAACTTGATATTTGAAGTCTCTCTTGCCCAAAGCGCAAAATGTGCGTGACAAACAATTGCTATATTTGTTAGGACACATGAGGATAACTATTTAATTGTATCCATGACCATTGTGTTTTTATGTCCCTATACTCAAATGACCAAAATAAAAAACGAACAGTTTAACAGGAAACATGAATTTTTGAGCCAAAAAGGAAGCGTGTTTACAGTAAATGTTCTTTAACCATGCCCAGTTCATGTCCCCAGTTATTGTCACATTTCCCGTTTCTGACAGACAGATCCCATGACAGGGATGCTGAACAAAACTCTCAAAACTCTAAAGACACGACAAACACCATAATGTGTGACGATGAATTTGTTTCAAAACATACTGATAAAACAAACTGATAATAACCCCACTAAGACATTTAGATATATTGATCGATTTTTAAACAGCCTAGCTAAATTAACAACAACTGCTATAGCCTATTCTTAATTGATTGTTATCAATTTTACTGTTATAACATGTTAAGCTTCTCACCACGAATAGAAAATATTGTAGGCTATACGAACATAAAATGTATTCGGTCTCTTCAATCAACGAAAAAAAAAAACATATCAGTATTTTTTTGAAAATGATGTTTTATTAACTTTAATTAAATTAACTGTTTAGGACTATCACAACTAATAGCCTATTATAACAAAAAAGTATGCTACCACCAATATTAATCTATACACTAACCACCATCCCAAAAATAAAGGTTCTTTATTGGCGTGTAGCCTATAGTTTCATGAAGAACCTTTAACATCCATGGAACATGTTCAATGCACAAACGCGGTTCTTTATACAGGAAAAAGGTTATTTAGATTATAAAATGTTCTTCAC
Source organism: Siphateles boraxobius (assembly GCF_051911475.1). Lineage (NCBI taxonomy): Eukaryota > Metazoa > Chordata > Actinopteri > Cypriniformes > Leuciscidae > Siphateles > Siphateles boraxobius. The sequence goes on along the minus strand of NW_027508855.1, from coordinate 13,889,055 downwards.
GCTTTTAAGAACTGCTCACTGAAAGGTTCTCTGAGGAAACAAAAATTATTCTTCTGGCATCGCTGCGAAAACCCCCTGTTGGAACCTTAATTTGACTAACACTAACAAGTTATTGATAATATTATAATTATAACATTCCTATCATCGGGAATAGAAAATATTTTACATGCACGACTAAAACTAATCTTGCGAATAGCCTTCGAATGGCTTGTGTGATACAAATCACTATTATGTGAACACAAAATTAGGCTACAATACCTCTGTTCATGTGTGACATGATGAAAACATTCCGTCCAACTTTATGCAGTATTTGCAAAAAGACAATTACTTTTTCAATTAGCCATCCAGAATCCATATGGGGGGGGGGGGGGGGGGGGGGGGGGGTATTTGCACCCGACTGCTATGTGAAACCGGTCTGGGAATCAAGGGATATCTACTCAGCAACCCAACTGTCAGCGGTCAACTGCTCACTTCCTGCGGGTCTTATTCAGGGATTTGGGCTAATATTTATATAGGATAGGATTTTATATACCGTCCCCATACATGAATGCTCGAAAATCAGCAACGCGCGCTCCTCTGACACGCCATGATTAATTATCTGCTAATTGATATCGGGTTCTAATTAACATCTGACCGTTTTCTCTCTCCAGGGTTTTGTAAAAATTGGAGAGATAGCTAAAAAACGCCTGAAGGCATTGGGAGATGCAGTGTGGAAGGATCCCATTCATGAACATCGGATGCTGATAGACGCAAATATTACAAACAGATCCCAGTGTAGAACATGAAAACGACGACGGAAATTATAGGGGGCTTTTGTTGTTTACGTGTTTGCAATGCCTTTCCCTGCAGGTTAATCATCTTCACACCTTTGAAAGGAGACATAACATGACTTTAACATATGAAAGTTTCTAATGAGGCATCGAGTCTCGTGTTACCACAGCAGAACCCAAATCCCGCGCGCAGGACCACACAGTTAAAACTGAGAGAGTTATGCCCCTTCATAAATATTCATCAACATCCTCCAGAAAATCTCGTTTTCTTTACTATGATTAGGAAATGAATTACTATTAATATTGCTGCAACAACAAAAAGAACCACGACGAAAAATACAGCCTATCACAACGAGAAAACAATAGATTATTCAACTGAATCTACAACTGAAGACCGAAATAAAACATAAAAACGGGAATTCATAGGCTACAGAAATACATGTATACGGGAATCATTTTAGGTAACGAAAAAGCTTATTTATATATTTTTATGTCAAGAACTGCTTCCGTAAATAATAAAAAGATAATAAAAAACATTAAAAAAATAATTCGATAATATGAAGTTGTAGCTATTCTTTGAGCAATCTTGTTATTTTAATAGTAAATTAAATTAAAAAGCTATTATTATGGGGCATGTTTACGGCTTGTTGGGGTAAAAAAATTAAGACTTATAAAATAATTTTCTCATGTTCCACAAGCAGCATCCAGTATTTAAAGAACATCCTCATATTAATAGTAGGCTACTGCCGTTCATTAATGCTAATAATATCTTCTGTAGACTATATTTGCATAAATGAGCACTGTCGTTTGTCCTTAAACAATATAAGCGTTTTGTAAGAAAGTATTAGCCTACCAACAGAAGAGCCGTAAAATAAATTATGAAAAATGATCTCAGAATTTATTACAGTTATTCATTAAAAACGTGGATTATTTCATCATCCGAAATAAATGAATTGAAAGTAGTGATTTTCAACATTACTTTCATTATTTCAGGTGAAATTAACGTCTAATAATTGATTACCTACAACATCTGTAATTTTCATTTTATTTGAGCATCCAAATGGTGTTCTGATATTAAAACAGAGAAATAAGTTTAACAATATTTGCTCTCAATTTGCATATGGAGAACAATAACCGCCATCATTATAAAAGGGTTATTTTTTAAGAAAATAAATAAACAAACAAACAATTCATCAACCTGTGTAAATTTCCTCTAGCCTACTCGTAGTCTAGACGTGAACTTGCAAAAAAAAAAAAGAGTTTGCTCAAATACATTCAAAATCGCTCAAAATAAATAAACAAAACGATGAATAATTTTGACATTTTATCTCGTATTATCCGTGTCTTGAGGAAAAATGGCTTCTACTTTAGATGTAATACGGTATATCCAGAAAGAAATCACACACGCACACATACACACCAGGTGGATTCTGAAAGGCGCCGCTGAGAGACAAAACAGGAAGTGTGTCTCCATTGAAAACATCATCCAAACTACAAATTAAGGATGCATACTAATTCCACTAAAACATAATTTATGTTACCGTATCACTGTGATTAAACTGTAAAGGTCGTTTAATCCAACGGAAGTTTCAGAAAAACATAGGCTATTAGACTATTTATTGCATCACTGACACATTTTCTAGGCCTATATTGTAGGATAATCGTTATTTTCACAATTTGTAATAATTACTTTTATGAGCTCATTGTTTCTTCCTTAAATTAAAATGATGTTAGCTAACTGTAAGATTTGTATTATCTTACAACTGTACATCTCATAACAAATCACTCTAAATTGTAAAGACATGCATTTTCTGTAAAGCTTCTTTGAAACGATATGTATTGTGAAAAGCGCTAAATAAATGTGAATTGAATAAATTTAAAACATAGGCTACTGATAAAGAGGAGATTGCATAGCCTATACAAGAAAAATATATATAATAAATGCCTCGAATCTTTAAAATCTTCACAGTATATATAGCCTATTGTCTATTTTTAAATATTCTTTTTCTAAAATATAATTTGTAAAGAAAAAAAAAATACGGGTGCCAAAACAGACGGATAAAAAAGGCAAAGGGTGTACTTCACTGTGAGGCAAATTGGGTTATATGAGACAAATATAGACTAAATGCATTTTTTCAACCGCTGTTGACCGATTTTGAACTTGTACTGGCAGACTGCGTTAGACTGTGGCATTATATAAAAAAAAAATAATAAAAAAAATTAAATTAAATTAAATTAAAAAAGGGTGGGGGGGGGGGGGGTAATAATCTTTGCGCCACTTCATGATTATTATCTGAATATAATGAATATAACCCATTACGCATTTTTCCTTGGGCAAAATCTAAGGTCTATTTTCCGTTACGCAACATTGCGGTCTGTCCATTTTTTTTTATTTGATCAAGTTCTGAATTGCGTCTGTTATCACCTGAGTATTTACAAAGGACGCTTCCGACTTGACAGTGATGAAGTGATCTGGAATCAAAAGAAGCATCTGATAAAAGAAGGAAATACTTACGCACGCCTGCCTCTTGATCTGGCACAAAATCACAATCACTGCAACCATTGCTACAAATAAAGAAAGAAAAACTAAGTCAAATTGAGGAATGCGTCACCAATTCAACAATGTGGTTGTCTGTTTTAATGCTACTGCAAAAGCACTTTAAAATGCAATACTAAATAATGATGAAACAATAATCATTTTAAAGTCTTTTAGGATTTGTATGTCAAATCTAATGAATCAAATCATGTAAATAGTCCAAAGTAAATAATCCGAAGAATATAATATAGGAAATGATAGGCATATTTAGAATATAATTGGGATACGTGTTGAGATGTTACCAATAAAAGGTTTATGATTGTAAATAATTATTTGAATGAACTGCCCACACACCTCAAATCTTTCTTTATAGAAGAAAAGAACAGTTGTTTATTTACGACCGATTGGCGTAAGATAAACATCCAAAAACAAATAGTGTTAAGCTGAAGTGAAAACAGTGGTGTCGTTAACTAGGTTATCTCATTAGAGCCCTGCTGCTTTTGCCTGTTATTCAATCGCCCGAGTGTAAATTAGATTCAATCCTGTTGCTATCGCTGCAGGTCAACAAAACATAACTTTTGTTTCTATTCATTAATTATGAACCTTGATAAGCCGATAACCAGTAAGATATTGTATACCAGAGAGAAGGGTCAAGTGCCTGAGCCACGCGATACACTGCTTACGTTTCACGTGCACTTGGGTTGCAAGGCTGGCTGCATAGACGTGCATGTTTGGCGACAGACTTACTTGAAATAACAAAAAAGAAAACATTTCAGCAACACAATGTCTTGCTTGCAGTTATTGTCCATTGAGAACGGTAAATAATTCTTTCAGAAAAAAGCAAAATGGCATGACACAAACTAGCATTTTGAATAAATGAAAAATAAAATAAAATATACAAGTATGGCTGGTGTGTATAAGGACATTGTCTTGAAGGAAAGAAGAAAAGCTTGACTAAATGATCATGAATAAAAGGTGTGAAAACGGGTTACAGCCGTTATAAAAAAAAGGTTTACAGACGCAGTGTAAATTTCTTAAAATTTCTGAAATAAAAAAATGTATTTTCATTATTTATGTCAATTCAACATGTGTTTTTATGTTTCTGTTGATTTAGCCAATCTCCGTTGTATTAACTCATTTATTTATTTATTTATTTTAATGAACTAAAAATAAAAGGCAACCAGGGAATTTACTTTAAGTTAAACCAACAATAATGTTTACAGTGTAATATCTTAATCACATCCATAAGCATGACGATCTGAAGAGCCTACTGTAACACTCAGAATCTTTATAGGATTAAAGCACTATACAGCGAGTCTCAAATGTTGCAAAGAACCACTAAAGAACCTTCGTTGATGCACTGATAGGTCAACCGCTTTAAAATGGATTCATTTAGCAAGCAGTTCAGAGTGTCTGCAAGCAGTTCACTGGTGTACAGTTCAGAGTGTCTGTGCTTGTAATGCTTTCCACTACCAGTGGGAAAAGTCACAACATATAATTTGCTGTAAAAGTACAGCGGGACATTCGCGTGACGTTTTCTTTTTCTTTTCTTTTTTTCTTGCCAGTGAATTCAAATTTGGTACAATGATTGACAAGGTCCTATTCAAATAAAACATCCCGTGGAGAGTGTGCACTTTTTTTTCCAACCGTGCACGGGAGGCGTGGAGCTCGCGCTTCTGACACTCTCTCCCGCAGTAGCTCTTCTCCAGCGAGCTCTAATGACATCACCCAGACACCGCGGCTGAAGAAATCTGTTTTTCTCAAGTGTGTGTGTGTGTGTGTATGTGTGGAAGAGCGATGTTTTAATACAGCCGGACGTGTTCGAGCAGATCTTTTAATTGGAGCGTATAAAGCGGAGCAAATTCCGTGGGAATAGTTTGTTTTGAAAACAGTGGAGAGCACTAACATTGCCAATAGGTCCTTTTCTCAAAGAATGAAACTTCGTGTACTTCGACTTATTGTTTCTACTGTCTGTGTTCTCATGGAGTAGCTCGGTGGAAGCGGTGTTCCTTGACTCGGTTTCTCGCTTATGGACGACAGTAGTCCACTTTCTCCAAAGGCAAATGCTTTCAGTATTGCCTGTCTGATTTCAGCGAGGGATCAAGCAGGAAACACAACATTTGACAAACACGCCACTAGCCTGGACAAGCAAGTGGTGCAAAACTGCTCCAGATCCATTAAAATGCACTACAGCACAGTCACGCGGGAGATGGAAGGTACGGGCACGATCTTGACAATAACCTTGTGATTTGTAGGGCTCGCGCAGTTTGTTTAAAACTTTCGCGTCGCATAGAGCGCGCGAGATACTTTCAGGTATTGCCAAAGACACGTTTGTTTCAATATTGCTATGCAAAATTCGACACAGCATGTTGACTGTTTACGCCCAACGCACTGAGTAACTAAAGCGCTTTCCTCTCCGCGCGCTAATTTATATAATAGCCAGAAATGCAAATAGGCTAATATATGCTAAATTGCACATTAGCTGCAACTTGTAAAATAGTATAGTCATTGCATGGTCATCCAACCTAAACCGGCCAAGTAAGCATTAAGTCGATTACAAGCGCGCGCAATGCAAAAGCTTGGAAAAAGAAATCTAGGAAACTCGGATTCCACCTTCAACCCAAGGATGAGCCTGTCAGTCGAGCAGTGGCCAACAGCAAAATTGTGAACAAAAGGAAATAGCGTTCAAGAAATAAACGGGGAGACTTGTTCCTTTGCAAAATTAGCTGTTTGTCCTTGTTGCGCGGGTGTTTGTTTGCTTTGCGGGAAAAAAAAATTACTCTCCGTGGTGCCAGCTAACCAGTCTATTGTAAGAGGAGGGTGGTGTGGGCGATACTCTTATCCAAAAGTAAATGGGTGCCGGAAAGCCCATTATAAGGGGCGCACTTCTCTGTCAATCAGTCTCGTCCCAAGGCGAGGAAAGGCACATTACCTGCAGTTCCTTATCTAAATAGAAATAAGAACCGGTTTTATCGCAAAGGGGAGGCCCTATGTGAGAGATAAGAGAGAAGTCTGGATTTCAGTTTAGCAGAGGGGCAGGACAGAGGCCGATTGGAACAGTTCACAGCGCGCAAGCCTTTGAAAACAACGGACCGCGCATATACGCACAACTTTAGACCATCGGTAATCAACACGAAGCTACTTTTAGGAAGGCGTTTTACAGGTTCAGCGAAAAAGAGGGAATTTCTAAGGCGGCCTTTCTAAGCGCTTCATCTAGGCAATATGCGTTAATCTAGAAGGAGACCATCGTTCTTAAAGTTCTTGGATACACTCATTAAAACGGGAAACTTTCCCATACGCGACACACTCGAGGACATCACTGTATATTTGATCATCATAGGCGAACTACTGTAGTATTCACTTGCATATTGTTGCTTTTACACTCGAGTCCTGCGCAAAATTGTAAACCCAATTTTTGGAATGATTTCAGCAATATCAAGCCCGTGGCTGACGCAGCTGTCCCATTTTTGCGATGTTGCAGCCTTCACGACCAGCAGCCTGAGCAGTCTCAATACGCCTGGGAGTTACCATCTCTCTCCGTCGCCTGGGGATCCCTACAGCCATCATGAAACCCAGTTTGAGCCGTGCCCGGCTGCCCAGCACGCCTACAACTATTCCGGATCCAACCCAGCACAGGTCCCGGCACAGGGAGACAGCGGGACGTCCAACTGCTCCTCGTCGTCTTCAAGCTCAACTCCGAACAAAACGCTGGTCAAAAAGAACCCTAAAGTAGCCAATATTAATGTACAGTTGGAAATGAAGGCGCTCTGGGATGAATTTAATCAACTTGGAACTGAAATGATTGTCACAAAAGCTGGGAGGTGAGTTGACAGGTTTCTAAACTGAAATTTGAGATCATTTGGCATCAAGTTATTGTTGTTTTAATACCATTTATCAACTTTTGCGCGCAGGAAATTATAAAAGATTTTTAATTTAACATTAAAAAACGTATGTTTAACATACAATTACATGTTTTAAATGTACTTCATAATCAATGTACTTGAACTACTGATGGATTAAGCATTACATATCGTTTGTTAATGAATTAATAAGATATTGGTCATTTTTGGAGCAACTAAAGAAATCTTAAAATCTACTTCTTGCACGGGAAAGACACGTTTATCATCTTATTGTCAGAAAGTTCAATAGGTCTGATTCTGAATAAATACCCTGAACAGTGCATTAGCTTAGCACAATCCTCATGGCCATTTTAAAATGAAGTGTAAACAGTCTATTGTGTGTATTTACACAGTGATAAGACAGATAGCATGAGATACAGTACATTTTGTAGCTCACCTTTGTGCTAAAGGACTCCTTACTGGCTTTCACGATTAAAATGCATAGCTATAATGTCTTATTTGTACAGCCCGGTCTGTTTATTCAGGTGAATGTCGAGTTTTAGCTTGCATTTACTTCGTGCTAAACAGACCATGATTAAATGAACGCAAAAGAGCCTAAATGAATATATACACTAAATGACAAAGATAAATGCGCGCGAGCGTAAACACATACAAATTCACATATGTATTTGGATATAACCAGGCCTCAGCCAGGACGTGTTATGCTGCAAGGTACGTTTCTATCATCAAATTAGCCTATCTTTTAAATAAAAATCAGGAGAAGACAAAGGGGAGCTGAATGACACATACCATAATTTTAGAAGCATCGCATCTTCGTAAATGAGGTCACTAGACCACTACATGGACTGCTCATGTTCTTGCAGATGCTGTGACCTACTTCAACTCGAAGCAGTTCAGAGGCGAATAAAACATTGCAGGCATCGTAAACAAATTGGGCTTTTATTCTGATAAGTAGCAGAACGTCGTGATAACACTAATCTCAGTGTTAATATTTGCTATTGGCTACAGACCCCAGACACGTTACACATAAAAGTGCATTTTTCCTAAGGCCGGTATTATTCTACTTATATTTCAGTACAGTTTGTCATATGGCTAAACATTTCCACAGAACAATTTTTCTTAAACGGTGCATCAGCTATAGCGTGTGGGGTGGGGGGTTACAAATGTTTTAAAATATATAATTTTTTATTTAAAGTCATGTGTTTTAAATAGAAATAGCGTTTTTTTCCATTAATTTAGCTTGTCACAATTTTTGCCATATTTGTACTCATTCTTGTCAAGTTTAAATTATGTTTTTCTCATCAGTAAAAAGTGGTCGAAAAGTTCAGCACCAATGTGATTTCAATAAATCAAATTGAATGTCAGCAAAACAAACAAGAAAAGCTATTAGTTATTTCCTTGCATGCTTTTTGGGAAGAAAAGAAATAAAATCTGGGCCTAAGTTTGGTGAAATAATAAATTAAGTTTAATATCCAAATATCTCAAATGCAATAGCCACCATTAATTTAACAAAACATTAATTTATTTAACCAATAATTAATAAAAAAAAATATTATCTAAAAGCAAATAATAAGACTAAGTAGACTACCGATTCAATCTGCAGAAACAGTGTGCTTTTCTTTATGATCTTAATTTATCTGCAATATGGCATAAGAGGGTTTTCAGTAACCCTTATGAAGCCACGGCTTTGATCCATCATGATCTGCGTTATGCTCGATGCTAAACGGAGGGGCTTAAAGAGAAAGATGGGAGGGAAAGTATACTAATAGTGCGACATTTTACCTGGTTTTCCACTCGTGTGTGTGTGTGCGCGCGCGGGCAAGGTCACCTGTCATTCCAAAGGTGCTCACTACACTGAATTTAAGGGAAGGCACTTTAAAAGCTACTTTAGCTTCACTTATCCACAACTAGCGCCCTGAAAAGACACTCACGTTCAGTGAACAATGATTCCAGTATCACTTTCACTAGTATGCAGCATGTGGTGTGTCTGTGCTTCAGAAGGTTGCATGCAGAAGGGCTTATACGTTTTCAGAATAATGTATTTGTCGACCAACATTTTAACACAGCATGCGTCCTAATTTGTTTGTTCTGCATAATCGACGAATGCATCCTTGTGCGTAGGGTTTTTGTGTGTGTGTGTGTGTGTGTGTGTGTAAGTGAGAGACAGAAAGACTGCGATGTTTCATAGAGGGTCCGAAGTAAGTTTGCTGGAGATAATTGTCGCGCGTAACACGGGACCTAATATTCTATAGCCTTTCCGTTAAGCACAGATTTGGAGTATGTATAAGAATGCATGTAAAATTCCAAATTACCAGCAACATTTTGCAAAAAATACTGTGGCATCACAATGAAAAGGGTCCAATTATAGAGGTAGATGTACAGTATATGAAATTATTTAATTAATAGAAAATAAGTAGATTGTTTACTCATAACCAACGGGTTCCATTCTCCTCTACAGACGAATGTTTCCTACATTTCAAGTCAAAATATTTGGAATGGACCCAATGGCAGATTACATGCTCCTGATGGATTTCCTTCCAGTGGATGATAAACGATACAGGTATGCCATAAGCCTATAACATGGCATATCCTTTTACGCCTACTATTATGCATACACTGTCTGCATCAAAACGAATAAACATATGTCGACGTTACATCAATTGAATGCGCATAATATCATATAATGAATCATATTCATAAAGAATGTGTTTTTAAAGTTTTACCCAAAGAGCACAACATAACTGTCTGACGTTGCAAACTGAGTACTCATTCTCTCTCCTCTCTGTTGTGAAGGTATGCCTTCCACAGTTCATCGTGGCTGGTGGCGGGGAAGGCTGATCCAGCGACCCCAGGAAGAGTGCACTATCACCCCGACTCACCTGCCAAAGGCGCGCAGTGGATGAAACAGATCGTTTCCTTCGATAAACTAAAACTAACCAACAATCTGCTGGACGACAACGGACATGTAGGCGTTACTTTTTTTTTCTTTCTTTCTTTTTTTTTTTTTTACCAGAGTCCTAAAATGTAAATGTAAATTGCCTTTAATTATGAGACATTCGGCTTTTGTCATATTACATTTTTTATTTGAGAACAGCACAGACCAGTGGAAGGTTGAGAGGAGTAAATATCCTTAAATTACCCGTGTGACACATCTGCACATTTAAAGGCAGTATTTAATACACTATTATTGTATAATGACTTGTCAGTTGAACTAAATGGTTCAGGGCTATTTATGTATATTCTGCATATTTTGAACGTTAATTATTCCTATATTGTATAATTAACGGCGTAAACACTAGAGCGTGGAAAACGCATAATACAATCCACATGAAAGCTACATTAATTGGCATTATAATAATAATGCTTCTCAGTTTTCACATTTAAAATGTATTTTTATTTTACAAATGTATTGATGTGAAGTACCCCACATTTTCCAAATAATAAGTTTATATCTATTAATGAATGCTCTTCGGTCATCTGACTGCATGCTTACTGTACCTCGTTTTGCCTTTCATCAATGGGTGGTAGATTAGGCAGTGCAGTGGCTCCGAAACTCTTTCCTCTTCGTGACACTTCTCGTGAACTTTAAATAAAATAAAATAAAATACATTAAAAACTAAATCTGATATTTTCTTACAGTAGCCTACTTCCAGCCCTCCTCTGTAGTGTTTTGTTGTTTAGTTTCTGTGTAGGCTATCTACTGTAGGATCTGCCTGTATTTATGTTTGATGCCGTTTATGTAGTCTATTATCACCTTGACTTGCACACCGACCTTAAGCTTGGGAAAGGCGCTTTGAAAATAAAAACGTATTACTTTATTATTACTCGTAAAGCGCGACACGCAATTCGCCTCAAAAGAAGCGATGATAGCCTGATTTCTAATTTTTAAAATCATGTTAAATTGTATTTATTTCTCTTGCAGATAATACTGAACTCAATGCACAGATACCAGCCCAGATTCCATGTGGTCTACGTGGATCCTAGGAAAGACAGTGAGAAATACGCCGAGGAAAATTACAAGACGTTTGTGTTCGAGGAGACCAGATTTACCGCCGTCACAGCGTATCAAAACCACAGAGTAAGTGCTCATCTATGACACTAATTACCACTTTTTAAAAAGGACGTCCTGTTGGCAGAGTTAAACCCACTAGTAGTTTACGGAGAAGTGCTAATGTAGCCTACTTATTTTGCTGCATGCATAGCTATTTAATGTTTGTCAATCATGGCGGTTTCCTAAAGCACGAACCCAATAAACAATAAATAATAAACCAATAAATAAATAATATATACCCAATAAATAATTTATTACTTAATAAATCTGAGTATCGTGAAAGTATTTTTTAGAATCGACTTGATGGATTCTTTAAAATGGTTAAAAAAATGTTTTTTAAAAAACGTAGTTTATGTAGTTTTTTAAAAGAAACTGTTTTAATGTGATTTCAATTTACTTGTAAAAGCAATAATATTTATGTATTCTAATTAACACACTGTTCACTGTAAGCTGCCTTAAACATCCAAGATGATTGTGCTTAAAAGTTTAAGTCATTTCAACTTAAATTAGGCCTACATTAAACTGACTTGAAAAACAGTTGAATCTGGTATAATTTATAAAAGAGTTGAGTTAAAGCAATGTAAAAACACATGTTGTCATAACTTACTGATCATGTAATTTTTTTTACAGTGTAATTACTTTGAACACATAAACCATCTTAATGAAAGGGAAAATTAAAATGAAATTTAAAACGACACTTGACTATAGTTGAGCTCTAAATAAAGATCGTGGTGTCACCGATGCTCTTGCGCAGCTGTCCAGTGTTTTTCGTCTCTTTTTTCATCTGTCTTTCCTGCTCTGTCTTCTATCAGTTTGACCTCTTGATCTCCAACTCTCACCGCGGGCTTTACATTTGTTTTTCGACTCATTCCGGAAAATCACGCACACATCTTCATCCAGCGCTTTTCCACGGCCATGAGGCATTGCCTCGCCTCGAGTGTTCATATTTAACATAAATAGTTTCCAGTCGGGGTCCAAATAAATGTTGAAATGTGTTATTGTTAATATAAATACAACCGTCGAGTGTCTACGCCCTTTCAGGAATACTGCACATACATTAACGTTGCTGTATACGCGATTAATTGGAGCGTAACATTGCAGAAAAATGAGTTTACAATTTAAAAAACGCCTTATAATAACACAAGTTCTGGGGTGGATTTCTGTATAAACAATCTCATTGTCTGAATAAAAAGAAATGAACAATATCAGAGGTCAATGCCCGAATTTGTTAATTTGGCAAATGCCACATTTTTCACGTTTTCACTCTCTTCCTCTCAGATAACACAACTGAAAATCGCCAGCAATCCGTTTGCCAAGGGATTCAGAGACTGTGATCCGGAGGACTGGTGAGAAGTTTTCTTTTTTCTTTTTGGCTGCTGCTCAACTAAGATAAATGTATTGGAAATATTATAAGGGCATTTGATTTTTATATTGAACAATTAATGCAAGGAATTAAAATTTGTAGCATAACCGTACTACACTTTTTTTTTTTTTTTGCTAACCTAACCGTTAAAATAGTAATGAACATGAACACTGAAACAGAGTTTGAAAAGTAATGCTATAGAAGAGCTTTTTTTTTTTTCTTAGTGTGTTTTTCACTAGCATTTTAATCTTAAGATCTTTTTTCCACTATAAAAAACCTTTTGTGCCATGGAAAGATTCCATGAACATTATAGGTTCTTTATGGAACCATTGATGTCAATAAATAACCTTTATTTTTAGAATGTAATAAAAAATGTTTATACAGTAAAAAATTATACAGGACACTGTAAAAAAGTTCCTGCCTTAAATTAAGTACAATCAACTTGGATGTATAAGTCATTTTAACTTAAATTACATTAAACTGACTTAAAAAAAATGATTCGAATCTCTTGTAACTAAAAAATGTTGAAACTGCTTAACTTATGTTTATAAATTGCTTTAACTTATCAAAATAAGTTCTTCTAATTTTTTACAGTGTAACATACCTCTAAACATGTTTTACAATATGAAAAAAAAGCTGTCTTAAATATTTTTTAGTAAAGTAACTTACAGGTAACCAATTTTGATGTTCTTTTTTAAATTAAAATTCCTAACATTTATATTTAGGGCAAATATTTGCCAAAATAAATAAATTGAAAGACTATGATTTATTGCTCTGAATGAAAATTATATTTCTGCTAGAATACCATTAGACATACCACTCATTCATACAGACTACAAAACAATGCATTCCAGAACATGTCACTGATTCTATCTTCCCTGCTTTTCAGGCCCCGGAATCACAGGCCGGGCTCTCTGCAAATCATGAGTGCGTTTGCTCGAACCAGGAACCCCATGTCCTCTCCCCCACAGCAGAACGGCACAGAGAAAGGTCTGTATATAAAACACAGCTAACAAAATCTCATTCAGCACAGAAAAAAATGTTTTAAAACAATATTCCTGAGTTTACAAATGAACAAGACGAATGGTCACATTTGCTGTATGGATAATATTGTGTGCCTATTACACATTTAAATCCATTACTGATCAAACAGTGCGTACAGGAATGTACACTCACATTCATAAACATTAAACTGTATTCAGCTGTGATTACCGAGTAAAAGCCAATTTGCTGGAAATGAGCAACAGGCCCAAATAAAGGCAGTTAGGATTTTCAGTCGAGTAATGGCTCCAGTCTGTTTGGTCTCTTAGCATCTATGTTCCACTGCGCAAAACAGTTACATTTGTCTAGTTGAGCGCTGCAAATTTCAATACACAAAGGTTTGAACAGCTGCATGCCCAGAGGACATGCTCAGACTGAGATTTGTTTGGTCCTACGCTCAGTGTAAAATGATTTCCTGTGAGAATTTACCTCTTTGGCTTGAAGGACACATATGACTTATCCTGCCAATCAACCACTGCACATCTCATTTCACAAACAAACTAAATGACACCACTTTTTCATTCCAGTTCAGGTCCCCGAACTCATTGTCAGGGCTTCCAACATTTGTAAAGATCCATTCAAAAACACACTCTTGGAAATTAATGTTCAAGAACAAAATTAAATTTTGTCATTAGGCTACTTCCTTATGTTGTTTCAAACCTGTAGGAGTTTCTTTCTTCTGTTGAACGCAAAAGAAGATTTTTTAAAGAATGTTGGTAATCAAACAGTTGACGGCATCCATTGACTTCCAAAAAAATACTGTGGGAGTCAATGGGTGCCGTCAAGTCTAATTCTTTAAAATAGGCTTTCTTATTTTGTGTTCAACAGAAAAAAGAAACTCATACAGGTTTGGAACAACATGAGGGTGAATAAGTGATGACAACATTTTCATTTTTGGGTGAACTATCCCTTTAATGTCCAAGGAACTTTGCTATTGCACAAAAGGTTCTTAATTTAAAAAAATATATATTTTTACAACGAATGGTGCCAATTACAATTACAATTATTTAAATCCATAATCCATCCACCCACAAACAAACTAAATTACATCACTTTCCCATTCATTGTCTATGCTTCCTACATTTGTAATAGTGAAAAAAGGTTCCTCAGATGAGTAAATTATTCTTCACACTAAGAAAAAGAACTGTTAAAGGTTTACCCAAAATAATTTTTTCTATTGCATTGCTGGAACAGCCTCCTTTTAAAACCTTTATTTGAAGAGTGCAATGTGATTGTGCAAACTAATCCTAAAAATATGACTCGCACCTGGCTCTTGCACCATATCATATTTTTAAATGTTACACTTTCTTTTTTTTCGTCCCGAACACAGAGGACAGCAGGCGAGAATATGACCGTGACCCTAGCGGCACTCCCCTCCACTCCGACCCCACTCACCAGCTGATGTCCCGAGTCCTCAGCCCGGCCCTTCCAGTCCTCGGCGGCCTCCACGCCGTACCCCTCACAGCCGGCCATCGCAGCCCACCCCACGAACTACGCCTCGACGGACACCCCCAACCACCCGACACCCTGCACCATCATCCGTACAAGTATCCAACCAGTTATGAACACTATCTGGGAGCCAAAACCAGGCCATCCCCGTATCCCTCACCGGGCATTAGAAGCCACGGTTACCACCCCCACATGAACCCGGCCACAGCCAACATGTACTCGGCAACAAGCGCACCCACTACTTACGACTACGGACCCAGATAATGACTCAATCGGCACCAAATCGAGAGCCGCACGGGACAAAACAGAATGAAAAAAACGTTTTTTCGTGTGTCCCAGACTCACGAAACATGTTGAGTTTTGGGTTGGGCACATCTTTTGCAGTGGCTTCTAACAGATGGAAAAAGAAGCTGCCATATTTATTGAAGGGAGAAATGTCACAAATGTCCTCGCGGATCATAAGGACGAGCCCAACATTAGCTCTGGACGGCCTGTGAACTCAGATTCAGAACAATGGCAGAGCACATGGAAACTGCAGTGTTTGGAGTAATGAGGAGGACAAAGACTTCTAATGCATTATCACGGACTGGAATTGAACTTTTGTGTTGGATGCACTTTTTGTTTTTGCTTTTAAAAAGCCATAAATTATATATTACCCTTGAGCCATCGAGCTTCTAGATAGATGGAATATTTGCATGTTGCTCTGAAGGTGCTGAAATGCCCTAATGACTTTTTTTTCCTGGTTGAGAATGAATCATTTTTTTTTTTTTTGAAAACGCTAGACCACCTTTAGCAGGTCCATGAAGCTTGTAATGTGGCACTGACCTACAGCAATTCAAATAAATAGATGAACAGAATGACTGTGCTGAACTTGTAAAATAAACATAAAATATTTTACCTTTAAACAGGTTCCATTAGCATTTGCAAATCTAATTCTTTCCTTACTTAGAGGGAAGCAACTCATTGCGTTAGTTCTCCTCAGAAATCCAAACATGTTTAATTTGAAAAGAAATTATTGATGCATTACCACAATTGCGATATTGTCAGTTTGGGCCTATTTCAACCTCAGAACAAAAAAAAATGGATGAAATGAAATGGTTGAATACAGCTACATTTTAATATGTATTATTTAAAACGTTTATAATTTTTTTTTTTTTAAAGAGATTTGCTTTAAACAAAGTCAATGTGCTCAGTCAAATTATGTCAAATATGTCTATATCAGTCAAATTCGCTTCGACTCAAAGAAAACAAGAACTAGAGAGAAAAAACATGTCCATGAACAACAAAAAGATTTAATACTAACAGTGGATTTACAAAAAGAAAAGAAATGCACAAAATAAGAAGGATATTATAGCCTATATGACATTGCTCAGTATTTATGTAATTCCACAGTAAATAAAAGTGAACCGTTATTGAAATAGATTCGCCTATAGCGCAGACCGCGCTTGGCAGTGCCTATATCTACTGTTTCTCTGAAGTTATTTAGGTAATCCCATGGTAGAGGAAAGAAACGCTTGCACACCATTTGACCTCTGACAGCTAACGACTTTCTGAAGTATCAAAGGTTAAACAATGTTTCCAGCCATTTGAGCGACGACTAATTGGTCGTATAATTTTTTGTTTGTGGTAACAGCTCGATGCACTGGGACCCGCGATATGAGGAACGTTAAAACGAAAACAAATAAAAATAAATAAATTATATATATATATATATATATATATATATATATATATATATATATATATATATATATATATATATATATATATATATATATATATGAATAGGCCTAAGGAAAAAACAGAGCAATGAAAAACTTTAAACACGAACGAGAATTTCGTTAGGCTATTATTACGCCTTTTATTTATGTTAAATGTGTTTCCAAATAGCATTCTTAATGACATTATAGGCTATTTCTATTTCTGGTCGAATTAGGCTATAGCCAACTATAAATTGCGTATTTAAAATGTTTTTTTCTTCCCCAAAAAAAAAAGATATAGATTAGAAATATATTCTATATGTAAAATATATTGTTGTTTTTAGATGTTATTTAAAAAAAATGTTCAAAATAAAATATTTGATAGGCGTAGGCTATATTACATATTTAATTTTACAACAAACACGTAATGACAAAGATAGTTTTCCATAAAGCCTATTAAAATTTATTCTAATTTGTAAATAAATCTTTTAAACAATCCGTTCATTGTGAAGTGAAGCGCACATGTTATTTCCCTATATACATTGGGGGCCGGAAGAGCAAGTTTGGAGGATTGTGCCTCCCTTCGCGTGAGCCTGTTCCCGGCTAGAGGTAATGAGTTTGGCCCATCAGGAAGACCGGGACACCCGGACCCATGGCTCTTCCGTCAGGGGTCTACCCATCTGTGTTTTCTCTGGTAGCGCTTCGCCTTGATGAGAGGGGCCGACTGGGGCCCTCGGTGGCGCAGTCTGTGTACCTGCATCCATGAATCACGACTGACGGCTGTTTCCAACAATGACCGCTTCTAAAAATGCTCATTATTTATGGGTTGAATGCACCGAAAATTGTATCCGTCTTTGAAGTTTAAACATGATGCGTGCTAAGTTCAGCATGGAAATATTGTTTGACCCTAGAGGAAATACATGGGCTTCAAACACACACACAGACACACACACGAGTTATTATCCTGTGTGCACACGCGTTCGGCATCTTAATGCTACAAAGTCAACATTGCTATTTAAAAAAAAGAAGTAAAATTGCTAAATTGCTGGATATTGAGGCCAAGGTTAATAATTATGCCTATTCGGCATATAAATAACAGTGCGTTTATACAAATGGACAATTTAAAATAACTATTTAAATTAGAAAATCGGCAAAAAGTGGTTTACAAAAATATTATAATAAACTTAAATCCAGTAGGCCTATCTTAATTAATTGAATAATAACTTTTTTTTCATTATTTTTTTTAAACTGGGATTATTTCCATGCAAAGACACAAATAAATTAAGTAAAAGCCAACGTAAAAATAGAAGGAAGGCCTATTTAGGCTACAGTCACGCTCTTAACTTCGATAGCATTATCGAATTATATTATCCATCTCACGACGCGCGGAGATAAAAAAAATGACATAGGCCACGTTGTAGCCTACAGCACTGAATATTAAACAATATTACAAAAGTGACGCCTGCTTAAAAAGGCAGTATATGAAAACATAGAAATCTATATAAAAATCCTAAAGCGCGAGAGCCTATATTTGCACTTTCCATGTTTTCTAACCTTTTCTGGCGCAAGGACTCTTAGCATCTAGCCTAAATAAAACATGCTTAATTTCCCGATAAACATTATTGCATTATGCCAAATTTATGTTGACCCAGTTTCTCATTTAACTGTAGGCTACCTTTGTCTTTTGCCATGTTCTGGATTCATCATGCACTTGTAACTATAGGCTATTGTCCAAATCAATCTTTTGTGTACGGAGAGACGCAATGAATCAACTGATTAGAAACGTTAGTAGAAAAATGCAAATACATTTTATTGTATAATTGTTGTTTTATATATGAGTCCATGCTGAAAGCCTGCAAGGGTGTAACTCACCGCACATGGACATTTCTTATCACGCGGCCAACTAAAAACTAAAGAAACAGCACACTATATGGGCTAAAGAAAAAAAGAACTGGTAATCATCTGACACAGGGTCGAATCTGGAACATCTGTTGTGACAAGCCTATCTTTTGTGAACATTTCTGGCTTGGCACGTCAAAAAACCGCTCTTCCAAAAACAAAAAAAAACAAAAAAAATTAAGGTGGACCAACCCTGCAAAGATGTTTACCTACAGCCATGCACGTGTTTCACATTTTCCCGCGTTTTTCCCCCAGCAAATTTGTGTTCCATTTGTCAACGCTGCATATAAAAACAAACCACCCCTTGCTTATCTCAGACAACAGAAATCCTTTCATTCCGATTGAGTTTGCCAACTCATAAATAATTTACTATAACACAACCTGTGTTGAGTTTCTCTCATTCAAAGGGCCATTTCCTCAGACTGTGATTACCTGGGATTATTATTTGTTTCCAAAAACTAACATCCATTCATCCAGTCTTACCTAAGAACCCAGAGTATCTTTAAAACAGCAAAACATGCCATGTAGAGTCTGTTATGGGGGACTATGAGTTTGTTTAAGCTGGCGTAGAATGGTCAGGTGACCTCTGACCCTCATGCTATAGACAGGCGTGTGTCTGTTGTTCAGTGAGCCGCAGGTTTTTGTCAGTGGCCCATGTCGAGGTTCTGCTTATACCGACTGCTTAAGTGATCTATTATTGACTTGGGAGGTATAAGCTGAAATCTCCAGCAATAGACGCTCATGTGCTTATTCACAGAACGGATGGAAGGCACCCCTGGCATGGCTTTGTTGTGCCCCCCCACCAAGTCTACAAAAGTAGGAAGTGATTACCAATCGGACAAGCTCTACAGAGGTCATGGACAAAGGTGCGTGAGGGTCCACAGATGACAAGGAGAAGGCTAATGACCAGTCGGACTGTGAAATGAACTGTTTTGTCTTCCTCTCCAACCGGCGACTCGCCCGCTGTTGTTTTTCCTTTAAAAGGATGGCCTCCAAGTTCCCCGAGCTTCCTGTACCGTCTGATGAGATATTCCAGTCTGGGTACGTCCCTAGAGACACGTGCTTTATGGGGCAGAACGGCTGTGGGCCGTTTGAAGTTCCACCGCCATCGCTCTGAGACGCATGAAATCCCACTTAGCTTAGTACCATGGATGGCTATTATTACCGCTATTATTATATACGCTGACAAAAATATTCACCTTCAACCTCTCTGCATGTTAGTCAACTAATTATTCATGTCTGCTTTAAATAATCAGTTGAGTTTCCAAATACCATGTTTATCGCCTAAATATGAAAACCAACAGTTTTTGTTTGAATCTTTATTAATTTTTTCAATGAAGAACAGTGTAGAATAGAAATGGTAATCGTAAGGATTGCATTGATTCTGGTTCCGAGTGATAATTCAAGTTGTTTAACTGTTCTAATAATGATTCTTTACTTTTTTTTCCAGGAAGAAACATTTGGGAGAAAGTAATGCAATATGTATCGCATTTACTGTCTTCAGTATAGCCAGAGTTAACAAATAATTACTTCAGATTTCAACAAAAACATGTATAACAAATAAGAAATCGAATCAATTAGATATCTTAAAAAAATAACTTTTAAGGACTTTTCACAGTAAATCATTAAAAAGTCATTAATTAGGGAATCAAACTAGACTGGTCATGTTTGATTCATCCAAAAAGAATCAGTTCATAAGAGTCATTAACTTGAAAATTGGTAACAAAATCAAAAGGGATTAAAATATATATTTTTAATGGAACTGGATCTGAATAAGAATTGGCTATCGGTTATACTTTAGTTGGTTGGAATGGGTTATGCCTACTTAAAATTTATTTAAAAAATGAAAACCAAAAAGTTGATGGATCTCATTGACAGTCCATAGTATGGGGAAAATACTATGGAAGTCAATGGGGTCCCATCAACTGTTTGGCTACTGACATTCTTCAAAATATCTTCTTTTGTGTTCAGAAGAAATCCATACAGGTTTGGAACAACTTGAGGGTGGATAAATGTTGACAATTTTCATTTTTGGGTTAACTATCACTTTAAGAACCTAATTTACAAATAGTGTAAAAAAATACTAGATATCAGTTTTCCTGATGTGTTACCTCAAGTCTTCTCTCTCTCTCTCTCTCACACACACACACACACACACACACACACACACACACACACACACACACACACACACACACACACACACACACACACACACACACACACACACACACACACACACACACACACACACACACACACACACACACACACACACACACACACACGCACACACACACACACGTACACACACACGCACACACACACGCACACACACACGCACACACGCACGCACACACGCACACGCACACACACGCACACACACGCACACACGAAAACAAAAAGTGCAAACTACTTTGCTGAGTGAGCCGTCCAGTTTTCGCAGAGCAAGAGCAATAAATACAAAAACAACTAGTTTGTCTTTTAGCCACATCCGAACACAGAGGTCAGCCTTGTCTTTAGGCTGAAAATAGAGCCGTCTTCATTAGCTCATGAGCTTAAAGGAAGAACGAAACGAAACTTGCTCAATGAATCTTTCTAACAAACAGGCCTGTCTGCGAAGCCTGAGCCCTTGTGATTAACCTTGTGTGATGTATGCAGGTCAGTCCAGAGGGCAATCTTAAACTTAGAGGCAGATTTAGAAAAACAGCGCTGGATTACTTTGCCGCTCAGGTGCGACTTCAAGAGCAAATACGCCTACTGAAGCACATCAACCTGGGGTAAAGCAAACATATCGGAGAGAACGGTTTAAGCTCTGCCTTTGACAATAAAACGCGTTTAAATAACTATTTGCCATTGTGACGAACTGCAACAAAACAAGGTGATGGAGTGTGTTTATATTAGCTGCTTTTGCTTGAGCATTTCACCAACAGGAACTCAAACATTGCTGAACATCTTTCAAAATGTGATGGTGTTGAAGCTCCGCCTCAGAATGGCAGTCAGACACTAATTTAGGCATTTCACCATTTCAAAGAAAAATATATTAGCACCACGTTCAAGTATGTAAATAAAGTCAGAGTAATTGGCAACAATCAGTTTGAAGGAAATGGAAAAGTGGGCCTCTGTCTTTTAAACTCAACTTTCGCTATATATAGACCACACACTGATCCGCCGGTCCTTGGACCCTGTGGCCAAAAGTCTCTGTGGGGGGTCCTGATGGTCAGAGAAGGCCACACTATTCACCATGTCAGTATGATGTTGCAGAACAGCCAGTGGCTTCAGTTTCTTCAAGCCAAACACTCTGATTTTGTTGTCCCAGCCCGCCGTTGCTAGGATCTTGCCATCAGCACGGATACGCAGCTGGGAGACCCCAGGATTGGTCATCTGAACGGAGTCGTGCATCTGTAAGGGAACACAAGTCAGACATTAATCCAAATGAGCCGCAATAGACAAATGCAGCACTTTAAAGCAGCACCAAGTAACTTTTCCTCTGTGGTCGCCCTACGGGTTTGAAGCGGAATTGTCCATTACCGCTGTCGTAAATAATTTAGCCTACCGCAGCCTACTGTCGCACGCGCACGCACATGCTCTCTGTTTATCCAGCACCGGCTTTGGAATCAACAATGGCCACAGACAAGGTAGAGTATGATGCATGATTTTACGAAAGTATGATGTATTGCTACATCACAAACGAGGAATTGTAGCAATTGTAACGCTTGCCATAAAGCAAGTCAAATTAGTAGTTTTCTTATGTCTCATTAGAACTACAGAAACGCGACCCGATCTGGCAATCTTACATAGCGTGGATATATCAGATAAAGGACCGGAAAGCTGTGGCATAAGTGCATTTCACCATGTCACGACTTGATGAACCACTGAAACGATTTTGGAAACATTATTTTAAGGTAAAAAATCTTAATTAGTGCTGCTTTAATTAACAAACGGCCCTGTTGGAATCCCTACGATTTCATCATGATGCCAAGAAAGTGAATTGAATATCAATGCGAAATGAATCTCGCTAATTGTCACCATTAACGCTTTTCCATCTCAGGCGGGTAGAAAGGGTTAGAGTTGAAATGCACAAAGCATAAACTATTTACCAGAAACAAATGAGCTTGTTGTTTAATGACCTGAGCAAGAGCAAATTTAGATCCGTAAAAAGAATGGGGGAGAGAGCGAGAGAAATTCCCCACCAGCCACCTTTGGCTGATCTGATGATTGAGCCGCAAATGAACGGCTAAATTGCTGTTGAACCTGGCAGAGGAAATCTGTGCGCGACTCCAGCACCTCAATCATCGGCCGGAAAACATTCGAGCACGAGCAAAACGCTACGCACATGGCTATTTAGTTTGGAGCATGAGGCGTTGGAGGTGGGGTGAGTTACCTTTGTCACCTTGCAAGGACTGTTTTCGCTGAAATCTTTGTTTGTGAAGGCCTTGTTGTTTTAACAGTCTCTGGTGAATTACATTTGCATTGAAAGGTCTGGTCAACAGTGCAAGGGAAGCAAACTCTGGCTAAAGATTACCTTCCCTTGCTCTCTGTGATCTACAGTGGCCAGGAGACCAGATAAATCTCGGTAATGGGCAACAATGTGACGTATTATAAAGAATTACCGAGAGCTCATTATCTGCGGCCCCTCTCCTTTGAGGACGTTCAAGATATTTGGAGAAAAGAGCACACGTGTGCTAAGTGTGTGTGCGCGAGCGTATGAGCCGTCTCTCCACGGGAGGCATCTGGTCCCGAAGCTGGAATCGAACTGGACAGCGTAAAATTGACTTCATAAGCGGTGTCCAGAGAGACTAATGGCTCTCATGCGGGAGAAGACAGTGAAGAATTTGTCGGCGTGCTCCTGTTTCTGCCTGGAAAATCAGAGCCAGTCACTCCTGCATGTGGAAGATATAAGCCAGTCAGGTATTCCTGGCCCAAGCGGATAGAAGAATGCCCCGGGAAAACCGTCCCTAACATTATTCTTTAACAGAGAAGCAAAAACAAGACTCTAGCATTTCTTTTGTTCATATCTGAAATCAACTCACATTATAGTCCAAATCAAAACTTTGTAGAATGGTAATGATGTCACTTGTGAGCAGAAACTTTCCCACAAAGGGAAAAGGAGAAAGACAAGTTTGCGTGCTGTGGCCAAGAGGGACGGGGGAGAAAGATGAATTGCTCCGAGCCGAGGTTGGTATGCCTGAACTAAACGCCCATCTGGTCCATATTACAGAGTTGATAATGATGGGTTAATGTGTCTATCTGTGTTTGTTATGCTTCCCATAGTTTGTGTCAGGAAAATACATTAATTTAATTAAGAGGTCACAGCAAAGCGATAAAAAAGGTAAATGGGTGTTTATAAAGTGAGCTGCAAAGCCTGTATCATGAAATAACCATTAGAAAACCATGATTTACAGATTGCCACACTTTCGTTTTTGAATGATAATCGTATGAACTGAATTTTCCTACAACTTTCACTATTCCAGGGTGTTTAAAAACAGAAGTTCTTTTGTTTACTCCAAAAGTCTTGCTAAATTAGCACGGCTGGCTATCGCTTTTCACACAAATGTAGAATTTAAATGGTGTGTCTACCCCATACTCAATCTCGTTCAAATGCAATATGGAAGCATTCATACCAAACATAGCCTTTAGAGTCTGAGAAATGTCATATCATTAGCTTTCATTTATGGAATCCATTCTCCATGGGTTTAGATCCTCTACAATGAACTTACAGACATCAAAGAGGTCAGTCTTTATGAACTATCCTTCATTTCTCTGTTGGATTATTGATTCCTGATGGGGTATACATAGCAAACGGTCATCTATGCACGCAATGTACACACATACGCTTGTCCTGTTGATGATTAACCAAAAACAAACCTCAAAAGCCTTAGGCCCAATGGTGGACTGGAGGACAACACATTTACTTGGTTATACTACATCAAGACCAATAGAGCGTCACAGGAATGAGTCCTAAAACCCAGAAATGAAATAGAATTTTTGCACTTCTAGTTCAATCGTCCCAAAGTCAATGGTTCACAATGTTTTATGTCTTGAAAAAGACGGCTGCTAACAAGTGGCTAAATGGGACTTCATCTACTCACTAGTCTGCTTCCACACCCCCATTGTGTTTATACTCAGGCTCTTACACACTATTCGAACTCAAACTTTCCAACTTGTAGATTTTAAATAAAGACGGAAAGTTGTCCGAAGCTTAGTGTTGGTGGCGTTGAAGTTATGCATACATGGTGTAGTACTTTAAAGCCTAACTTTAGCTTTTTCCTTCTGGCGATTGAATTTAGGCTTCATTAAAGTTGGGTTTGTTTATGAATATTATTTTGACAAACAAAACATGTAAGAATCTTAAAATTCGTTGGTCATCTTTTTTTATTATCGTAAATTCAATTAAAAAGCTAAGTGCGATCGATTTTTGGCAGCAACTAAACGGGATGTTCAAAGCGCAGTATGTTGCTTTCTCCAGTATGGACTTGGCAGAGTCAACTGACTTCACACTGATCCACTGAAACCAGTTATCATCACTTGTCCACTTGAGCCTGACAATCCAGTACAGATGAGGGGTGTGTTTGCATTTTCTGGCGACAGCGTTTTACAACACACCCCTTTCGCTTTTAATGACGTTTTTTTGTAACATGCACCTCTCAATTGGGCATTACACCTAGTGGACACCTGACCAGAAAACATGTTGGCACAAGAGCATGAAAAAAGGGAAATCAATAGCTAATATTATTGATGAAAGCGAAGGAATTTCCAAAGCATCCTGCTTCCTCATTCCAAAACACCCCTTGATAGGGCAGTTGAGTGCTGACAGATGCTGGATACCTGAAGCACAGAGCCTGGTGTGGTGCAGGATGGGTAGTAGGAGGGAGGGCTGTTTAATTGAGAGGAGCGATAGGAATGTAGGGATTGAACGTGAAGAGATGTGGAGATCCACCAGTGAGTGCTGTCAGCACGTCTCCAACAGCATGCACAGACAGCCATGCTTGATTTACAGTAATCTTTACACACATACAACAACCATCTCTGCCTCACCCTCCAAAATCTTGTCCGTCTACATCTGTCAATAGTCAGGAGTGCAGCCAACCACCCATAGCCAAATCTTGATCAACAAACGTCTTGCCTTTGCCATCACACACACTGTTGCGATCACACATGCAAAGCGATACGCAAGTGTAATCACTCTTAGTCAAGCCTGTGACAGATGCGGCTGCTGAATTCCACCACCACGGATATCATATCCATGAGCGAGTGTGGAACGGCGGGCCGCAGCAGGCAAACCACTGTTTATCTGTGCTTGATAAAAACCGCAACCCTTTCTTCAGCTCACATACACCATCTTACAGAATACTTTCTGCAAAATGATGAAACTAAAGGCTTCTTATCTACAGATTAACTAATCAATTTGGTTTTTTTAAAGTTTATTTTTCTATTTCACGACGATAACGAAGCTGAGACCAAATATGCGCTTCATGACAATTATTTAAACAATTTTTACTGTTACAAGAAATGGGATATGAGAAAATAACACAACACTATATTAACACTGCATTAATGTTTATTTGTTTTTTCAAGAAAATCTGAAGGAATATATGACTGTCTAAAACTATCCAATAGTAGACAATATTTTCAGGAATTGACCTGCTTGACACCGAATAAACTTAAAATTAAGTTAAATTAAGGCTTTTGAAAAATGAAGCGCTTTGGTATCAAGTTAATTAATTCACCCAAATGCATACAGAAATGAGATTAATAAGAGACACACTACCTTTCAAAAGTTTGGGGTTGGAACGATATTCTAATGTTTTTAAATGAAGTCTCTTATGCCCACTAAGACTGAATTTATTTGATACTAATCGCAAACTTTAAAGGTATACACACCATAAATGTAACTTCATTTGCATCTGCACAAAATGACGCAAATACACAAGTAAACTTGAAATAAGTTACATCCTATCATGTTGCATCGTGAATATGCTCATTTTGTAACAACAAGCATTGCATTACAAAAGTGTACTCATTATGTTATTTCAGGAGCTCAGGTTTTTCTTAAAGGGATAGTTCACCCAAATATGTACTCATGCTCATGTCATTCCAAACCTGTATGACTTACTTCCTTCTGAATATATTAAGAATATATGCTGATATGTTGGTGTCCAAACAACATTGGACCCCATGCACTGACTTGTATTGTATGAGGGGGTGAGGTTGAGTAAATGATGACAAACATTTTTTTGGTTGAATTATACTTTAAACATTAATAAAATGTAAATAATTAATAAAATATTTGAATATTTGGTATAATTTTGCTCTTTCTAACTGAAATTAAATTTTTAACAACTAAAATTAGATACAATTTTAGCATCTAAGTCAGAGTAAAACGGACTAAAATACTGTACATGACAAAATTGACAAAATTATAATTTTCTTCAAAATTCAAACTTTAACAGAAACAAATGAAAGGAGAAAAAAAAAGAAAATAAAACGATTGATGCTGATAGAGTAGTGTTAGCGTTTTTCGCAGCGTGCGCATTTCAGCAGCATGTTAAGGTCGGACGGTGTAAGACCCTGTTGCTTCATCTCTTCTCAGCCTTTCGTAGAGCCTCCCACTGTGAACTACTGTTCCTTTTATTGCAGATGTGTTTTTTGTTTGGTTAGCAGCCTGCGAGGTTTTGATGTTTTTATTACCTCTCGCGGGTCGTTCGTCAAGCGGGGCGAGCGAGAGGAGCAGCCACCCGGCAGATACCCCCAGCTCTACCGCCACACAAAAATACGTCTGTGGGAAGAGCTCGCAGCGGCTGTCTGGACGTCACACTGCGCTGCACTTCGGGGTAATTTAAAAGCCCCGGCAGACTCCTTTTCCGAGCTCCTCTTTTTTTAGGCCCTCTCCGCCAAGAATTACATTTTAAATCAATTTTTTTTCGACGTGCAAAATAAACTGAACCGTCGATACAGATCCTATTTTGTGAATAAACGCTTATTACTGCAAATACATTTTGCGTGCTAGACAAAATAGGGAGGAAGATTTGGAAATATTTCTAATTCACCCATTCATGTGTAAAAGGCACTGGAAAGAATAACAATCCATGCACAGGACTGGAGTGTTGTACATCAGAGCTTTTTCACACAGATTTTCTAGCTGAATATGAAATATTGAATCTGTAAGACCTTGAAATCAGCAGAGAATATGACCGCTAATGAGGCATTACCTTTCAGATGAGTAAAGTGTTATGCAAGATGAAACACGGCTCTGGTGTGTGCTCATTTTTTAAGAATGCTGTGTAAATATAAATATAAAAGCGTTTGTGTGCGCACAGTATTGTGGGAGAAGAGATGTTTTTGTCACAGGGAAAATCTGGCCTAGAACTACAGTATGACATCAGAATGTAGCTGAGAGTTGCCAATCTAAAGTAAAAGAGACTGATTTATTATACAACAGACATGAGGAAACTTCAAATTCTCGCCAAATACTTTCCAAGTGTATCAGGTGGTGTGTGTCTACATGGCCACATACACACCCCTCCAAAATACACTCCTCAATACTGTTCACTGTCCACTATTAAAGGCTGGAATTCACTACACAACATTTGTTCAGATTTTTGCCGCAATTTGCAGTCTGGACGAGTTGGCAATAGTTGTTGAAGGTCTGTGGCAGTCAGATTTT
Source organism: Siphateles boraxobius (assembly GCF_051911475.1). Taxonomy (NCBI): domain Eukaryota; kingdom Metazoa; phylum Chordata; class Actinopteri; order Cypriniformes; family Leuciscidae; genus Siphateles; species Siphateles boraxobius. Next base: position 13,860,719 of record NW_027508855.1, on the reverse strand, counting down.
GAGCAGTCGGAGTTGACATATTTAGCCAACCGTGCTGAGAATTCCGGGCCGAGAAAGGTTTGTAATCGTGCTGTGCCGAACCAAGCTCAAGTGGAAATATAACTGGAACCATTCCTTACAGATATTTGTGCAAAAAGCACTTATGAGCCTGAGTTGTTTAGTGTATGACTCCCTGTTTTTCTCTTTAACCAAAGTGGGCAAGTGCATGATGCCTAGTGTTTAAATCTGTACAGATTTTAAAACTCATGTAGTGTATTTCAGCCTTAAATCGTTCTGCACACGCCTTGTTTGATTATTTACAGGAGCGACAATTGAATTTTAATTAAATCTTTGTAGAGAACCGAACTGAACAACCAGTTACTAATTGGATAGATGGCATCTCTAGTCGCTAATATTACTTTGGCCAAAAATAGCCAACACTAAATGGGTTAAACTGTTGGCATCCTTGTGTCTTATCTACAAAAGACAAAGAAACGACAAAACGTTGCTATGATTATTATTTTGCAACTAAAAAGGCATTCGCAACCCATTTTACTTAACTAAATGTTTAGCAAAAAAACAAAAACAAGAACATGGTCCTGAAAAGTGGATGCTCTGTAACAGAATGTGAGTTTGCAGTCAAAAGGGGAGGACTTAAATACCCTGTTAAAATATTGATGCCATCAAATTTTTAGAAGGCTTTTTGACCGAATTTTTAGGCTGAAGGTCAAGTTCAGCTCTGAGAGCATCTCGACATATCCCGATGTTAACGAATTGGACCGAATTGCTTTTGTGGTGTAGATGCTCATGTGTTTGAATGCATTCGAACAGCCACAAAAAAAACCACCAACTCTCCGCCTACTGACCAAATTCGTAAACATTATGGGAAGCGCAGTAGTCAGACATGATTTAAACTTTGTCGACTAAAGACGACCTAAGTTTGGTTTGAAGATGAAAAATGTACCAAGCACAAAGTTCTCTCACCATTCCTGATTTCTAACACACACTCACCTTGTTTGGCGTGGTCTTGTGGCTATCAGAACAGAAACGAAAGCTGATGCTCGCCGTATGTTTTTCCGTGAGCTTATTGTGTCCATTAGATCAAAAGATCTAAAAAAGTCAATACATTTACACTCCCATAGACCCCCCCCTTGAAGTGGTTGAAAGTGGACAAGAGACCGATTAAAAAAAACAGGTGTAAACGGGAATTCGGTCTCCCTCATCTACTGATCTGATCGACCAAAACGCATCTTAATACCAGGTGTAAACAGGGCCTTTGCTAATTTCACTCAAAAAACATTCACTGATGAAAAGTTCTCAATAAGAAAAGTTTGTGAGGAAAGTAAAGAAACTGAGTTTTGAGTTAATGTTCAATTAACCTGGAGGTTTTGCTGGTTGTCAAATGTCCAGGATTGGAGAATGTTCTCTGAAGATCCAGAAATGCCTTTCTGCCTGCATACATCAACGTCTAGACACATGACTGGCTCAGGATGCGCCTTCAGACAGCTGAACGGACGGCGATGGGAAACATCCCATAATACCAGAGAGCCGTCCTCATACCCACCACACAGAACCGGACCAGAATCAGCCTGCATAGAGAGAAACAAACAGAAGATGTGAGGACATGTGAGAGTAATGGAGATCCAAGAAAAGGAGTGTAGAAATACTGAAAGGGGAGGTAGAGAGAGGAACAGAGACAAACAGAAGCTCATGGCAGCAGTGTTTATCAGAGGTTATCAGACTGCTTAGGCTCTGATGAACCACAGCATTAATCATCTGATGCTGCCTTTAACCAATCACAGGACAAGTCACTGTACACTTCATTAGAGCTTCATTATATACATACATACATACATACATACATGTGTAACTTGAAAAATTGGAATATCGTGCAAAAGTTATAATTTTGATGATTATGGCTTACAGCTTACAAAAACCCCAAATTCAAAATCTCAGAAAATTAGATTATATGAAATCAACAAAAAAAGGAATTTAAATACAGAAAAGCAAAGCCCCCTGAAAAGTATAATCATGCATGTATATAGTTATATATACTAAATATATTAGTTTCACCTTTTAATTTGAGTGACTAAAATATACAAAACCTTTGCACGATATTCAAATTAAATATTCATCCTTGTGTTAATTTAGTTAAAACAGTGTGAATAATCAACATTAAAAAAAAAAAAAAAAATATATATATATATATATATATATATATATATATAAATACTTAACATTTTAGAGCAAATACTTATATTATAGTATTTAATTGAGATATATTAAATATTATATTTTTGTGACCAATAACACCCAGCCCTACTCCACTGCTCTAGTGAGTGAATGGACAAATACACAGACATATTTGCAAACCATAAACAGAAAAGTATCTGAAAAGTATTTGCATATAACACCCATAACTGCTTGAACACGTCACTACAAATCTTCGCTCTGAGCCCTCAAGTGTGTGACCTCTAACTTCCTGTGACACTCTCAGACCTTTTTTCACTTAACCTCAAAAAAGCGACAGCTCAGGTGCATGTGCTTGTTTGTTTACTCAGATTTACAACACCTCCGAGGTTCCCGTTCCCCACTCATTATCTGCAAGGAGAAGCGTTCGAGCTACACGGCTACACGCAGTATGTTGTCTCATAAATCAGTTTAGCGGATAAAAGCAGAATGAGGGAGCTGATAAAAGCCTACAGTCTCATAACTCAGAACAGAGCTGCAGGCGTGCTGTCTACACAACAAGATTTACAATGGAGGTGTCCTTCCCCTCCTTTCTCAGATACACAACGAATACACACACACCTCCCTCCTCAGAAGATCATTAATCTCCTTGTGCAAGTGACAACACAGCGGTGCCATTTAACACTTAGTTTACACTACGTTGTGTATGCATCAATCACAATAAAAACACTTGTTAAATAATAAACGCTTTTATTGGGTTTTCTTATAATTTTTTACAAACAAGAAACACTGTAATACATACTTAAACTACAGTTCAAATGTTTGGAGTCAGTATGATTTTTAAAGAAATTAATACTTTATCCAGCAAGGATGCATTCAATTAACTGAATGAAAAGTGACAGACGACATTCATAATGCTACAATAAATGCTGTTCTTATATTCAAAAAATCCTAAAAAAAAAGTACCAGCTTCCACAAAAATATTAAGCAGCACAACCGTTTTCAACAGTGTTAATAATAAATGTTCAGCATATTAGAATGATTTCTTAAGGATCATGTGACACTGAAGACTGGAGTAATGATGCTGAAAATTCAGCTTTGCATCACAGGAATAAATTACATTTTTAAATATATTCAAATAACAAACACTTATTTTAAATTGTAATAATATTTCACAATATTTCAGTTTTTCCTGAATTTTTGATAAAATAAAGAGACCTCATTCAAAAATCTTACTGACCCAAAAATTTGTAACAGTAGTGCATGTTCAAAGAAATAAACAAGAATCAAAGCCAAAGACAAACACAACAAAATTACATGAATTAATAAAATAAAGAAAAGGTTGCAGACTGTTTTCGCTTTGGGTTTTACCTACAGAAGGATGAGGAATCTTTACAAATCATCTGCCCTTGGGCTATGGTAGTGTACTTGGTACAGGCAAAGCTGGCAAGGGAAAAATTCCTTCCATAATGTGTAAGGGCCCAAAAGTTGGGACTCATTTCCCCCCCTTCTCCGCCTCGTTTTTTTTCCCAAAGACCGTCCTCTCTTTGCACAGTATATTTCTTTTTCCTGCTACGCTTAAACAAAATTTCCCCTCGAATCGCGAATGCCATGTAAACACATCACCGGCAAAGTGTATTAGGATGAAATAAAAAATAAAACAACTGGAAATCAATCCCCAAGCCTCATAGACAGTTGTTAAGCATTACCGTCTGTTGCCCTCTGGCCCCTGCACTTCAGTTAAGTGTAGGTGCTCCCTGATTGATGATGTCACAGGTCAAGGGTCATGGAACCCTGGGTAGACACCTAATTCATTATATCCTCCATGGCTGGTCTACAAGAGGACGCTTTAGCCGGATTAGGACTCGAGCTTCAGGGAAAGATTCATCATCCCAACAGCTGCATCAGATGGATGCTCCAGACTGAAGCCACAACAGAACGCAGTGGCGTTCCACTGGATGGCAACAAGTCGCCATGCACCAGCGAAGCCCCTGCTGAGTGGGAAACCACAGAGTTGATCCCGGCACAGACCCTCCTCGAATCTCTGGGGGCTTTCAAAGGAAGATCGGGAGAGAGGAGCTCCTCTAGGTCAAGTTGTGTGAAGGACTGTGGGTGGCGTGTGTGTAAGCCACACCTGAACAAGGGCGAACAGATGTGCGACAGGGTTACTAGAATATGCAACACGCTGATGAAAGCGAAAGCGGTTTACGGGGCTATAATGAGGAGTCCAAAGAAACGCAAACGCTTAAGGAGAGGACATATGGAGCAGAGCTGGTGGAGGGTGATGTCAGGGGGATTTTGATGGATATCTGAACATCACTGCATCCCTGACACCCGGCCTTGTCCAATCTCACCCAGTAGGCTTACATGTGCAGTTATATTTAAGCTACACCAGAGGGGCTTTTTATTTTCATAGTCAATCTATATACTATATATCTGTCCAAGTAACAGATATATGTATATAAGCTGGATGAAGCTGAGCTACAATTACATTATCTGCCTATTCCACTTCACAATGGACTGGTACAATTTTAGTATGTTTATTAAAGAATTTAAATTACACACACACATTTTGCCTAAATTGAATACGTAAAGTGCAAGTAAAATAAGGAAGTGATGATACTAAAACTGACCAATTCATAATTATTTAATTGTTATGGTCAATTACTGGTAAATAAATTATGTTGACCAAAAAACAATCAAAAAATACATAGCTTTAAAAGCTATAAATGAATGTTGCCATTAGAAAATTACAAAGCATTATTTAAAGAATGAAATAAATTAAATTTGAGATGCTGATGGTGATTTAAGTGAGTGCTAAAAAAGACCTACTGTAAACAATTAAATCTCCAATTATTGACGACGGTTTATATTTTCAGCTTACATTTTGTGTGATTTTGTCATTGTATTAGCTATTTTTAGCTTTAATTTATTTTTATTTTAGTAATTTTAGTACTTATTTTATTTCAGTTAACTGGCCAAGGACACTATCTAATATTTATACTTTATTTCAGCTAACAAAAATTAATTAAAATTTGTTTTTAATAGTTTTAGTTAACAACAACACTGATAAACAGGGAAATAAATAAAAAATCATGGTTGTACTTTAGTTTACAGTATGTGCACATACGTGTACTTACCTAAGAAAGTACTGGGTAATATAAGGTAACTACATGGGTTAAGGTTAGGTTTAGGGGAAGGTTCAGGGTGAGTACTTAGTTAATACCCAGTTATTGCAATTACTATAATAAGTACAAAGTATGTAATAGGGAACAGGACAGTGTCCTTGTTTACATATGTTACATGTACTTACCATAGTAATAACGATGAATTATGCATAATTACATGCAACTAACCCTCAACCTAACCCTAATCCTACCGTAAACCTATAGTAAGTACATGTAGGTAATTATTACTATATGATTATACTGTAACAATGATACCTTAAAATAATGTGTAACCAAATAAAGTGCCTACAAAATCCCCAATATCAGCCATCGATATCAGTACAATATATCATGCATCTCTAATCTTACAGCACCGACTGACTGATTCTAACCAATCATAAGCCACGGGGATCTATTAGAACAAAGAAGAGGGAGACAGTCAAAAAGTGCCAAGTGAGTCTCAAGCCAAAACCCCAAAAAGCATTACTTAACATGGCATTTAATCCGTTCCGATGGTCAGAAAGAAAGACAATAAATCTGTTTTCAGTTCTACTGGCAGCATGATGAGGAGACGTGCTCAAAGAGAAGAGAGTGAGGAGGATAGTGATCATCTGTGTGTGTGTGTGTGTGTGTGTGTGAGGTTGAGGAAACAGCAGTCTGCACCAGCAGGGATCATGAGGATAACAAGACAACCGCTTCATGATTGATTGACACCAGGAGCGAGCAATGTGTTACAGCCGCTGGGGAAGTGACCGGGCCAAGTGTGCCCGCACTGAGAGAGGACTGCTCAACACGTTCACGCTGGGTTCCTCATCTGGGTAGACGGGTACCTCTGAACTGAGCATGACAGTAACAGATCTGCATGTCTGAGCAAATGAAAGACGACAGCTTGGAGCGATTCACTGCCGCCCAGGGTCCTGCTGTTAGATGTCAGCACCTACCTGTGGGGCGCCCCATTAATACTTCATAATTATCAATTCTAATCGAGGCAGGCGGCACTAAGAGCCCCACTGTCTACACAAAACAGCCAGAAAGAATGAGGGAATGCTGGTGAAAAACAAACAGAATTACAACACAGATACAACAACCGAAAGCGCCTGAGGCCAGAGCCGTCTTCATCAAGCACTTTAATTAGCGCTGCCAATTAACTGAGGAAAGTCCGCCTTGCGGTCAACTGACCTAACTCAAGGTACAGACGGAAACTTCGTAAATACTAGAAAAGAGATACTAATAAAATAATTATACGTCTCTTTATTGGAAGCAAAATACAATTTTCAGCTGTGTTTACAAAACACACACATGATATATGGCACTGAAGCAAAGTTGTTCCAAACACTATGGTTACAGTGCAGCGGGGGTAGAGGGGGGGAGGAACAGCCCCGACAGGTCACATCCATAAATCAGATAAGTTCTGTTGCTTTACACACTTGCCAACTGCTCAGTTACCCTGTGAGCTCTTGGTTTACTTGTCAGTACCTCAAAAGGCAACACTTGGGAATGCCGAAATTTAAAACAACAACTATTACAAACCTGGGAAAATTGTTGAAATGCATTTATATTTTGTGCAGGCAATAAGCTTTATTTTTTGTAAATAAAAAAGCCTGACAATGTCACTGCTAAATGCCTATACCTATTGTGGTATATATACTGACACCCCAACTCGTAAACTCGGGAAAAGCAAGAGCTTCCCACATGTGTGTTCAACTCAAGAAAACAATATTTTCTACACGACTTGAATGCACTATAACTACTGTACTTTTTAACATTAGAATGATGCAAGTAATCCAGTAAACCGCAACAGTGCAAAAACAAAAAAAAAGTTATGACTAATAATGCCAGCATTACATAAAACAAATCACTTTCATTCTCCATAATTTATATAACGGTGGCTGATTTTTAAGTTTTTTTTTCCCCCAAGCATACTTCGACACATGTAGAAGAGTGTCGTGACTCTTACCTGCCACATCTTCATACACATGAGCATCCCCAGCTTTGAATCTGGTTTGAGAGTGCACACTGGAGTCCAGCTCCTCATATCCACCACGCTCACCTGAAAAATATCATACACATTAAAACTTCAAATCTTTTTCAGTGTTGTATTTTTCCCAAGTGCAGTTTCAGAAAAAAAATCTACTAGGTTTACGGGAGTCACCACTATTAAACTTGAAATACTGAAAGTTGAATGCACATCCAGCCTAATTTTAGTGTTACCTTCCAAATAATCTATATAAAAAAAATGCACTGCACAGATGTGTATGAGACAACTGTCCTGTTAGTTTGCAATGATGCATGTTCACAGGTGGTAAGCGAGTGCAGACAACATTGGGCTGGCTGCCAGCAGCTTCCCACTTTCCTGCGCTCTGCCTGTCTCGACTCGTTGGACTCCAAACAGAGGCAATTGATTTAAAACACAACAGTTTCCAACACAGAAGGGCCACGACCATTAATTATAATAATAATAATAATAATAATAATTATAATAATAATAATAAGTAACTGACCCACTAATGTTTCTGACTAACAACATAAAAAATGGTGTGATGAGCATTTGTGAACAAGCATACAACTTGTCTCAAAATGCCTAAAATGTCAGAATGCCATTGCATTTATTTAACAACAAAATACCAAAACAAGAGGCATTTGCGAATGAATGATGATATAAAATCGGCCTCTAGGTGATTTTTAGTGGATGTATGAAGTCAGTTCTCCTCAAGTTCATACAGGACTAACCACAGGTGGAGTTCATCACATTATCCATGAACATGATCTAGTAATGTTTGACACCCAGAAAGTTTCCTTTATCCGCTTTATCTCAATTTTGAACACTTTTTGGTGACATCTTATGCTTAAAAAGTGTGCTTGATTTAATATATTATCTAATGCAATGACTTTCAAAGTTTTTTAATGGTGTTTAAGTGTCCAAATGCTTCTGGGGTCACTGTATATGACATGCATACAATGTAATAAGCCTTGAGAAACTGGTCCAAACCCATACGTCTTAGGCTGATTGCAGAGGCAGCCATGATTAAGAATCATTCTAATCAAGTTCAATTTAACATCTCTGACTTCAGACCAATTCATATTTTAACACTAAGACACATCTGCACATTCTACACGTGTTTACGCCTGTAACTATAAACAGCAGAGAAGGGCAGCTCTCATCCCCTGAGGTTAAAGAGAGAAAGAGAGTCGATAAATAATAGCGTGTCTATTAATTAAAGCTCTGCACTGTCAGCCTCACTGGAACGCTAAACATGAAAGCCTCCTAAAACACCGGAAGACACAGATGAGGTCGAGTTCCGGACTCCCAGCATGCCTTGCAGCATTGTTATTTGTTTTAAGAGACGTATAGTGGTGTAGTTTGCCTGCAGTTATCTTGTGACGGTTATTACCTTGACGGGATTTTGACAAGGCCTTCATTAGTTAGTACAAGGTGGGAGGGGGATGTAAGAGTGCTGTAAATGCCAGACCTAATGTTTCCATATGCTTGAGCACAATGGGGAAAAGAGTACACTGGGTAGGGCATACTACATTGCATATCAAATTATATATATGCTTCTATACCCCTTTTTCACCGAAATAGTAGATATTTAAACTATGGAAGTTTGTTTCCGCCACAGAATAAAAACAAAATATAATAATTGCGACTTTATATCTCGCAATTCGGACTTTATATCTCACAATTCTGAAAAAAAGATGTCAGAACTCACAATTGCATGTCATAAAGTCAGAATTGCGAGACATATACTTTTAATAGCGAGAAAAAAAGTCAGAATTGTGATATAAAAAGTCACAGCCGGGTCTATCATAGCAAGAATTGTGAGATAAAAAGTTATTCCCTTTTTAATGTTTTATTCTGTGACGGAAACAAGCTTCCATAATAAACACTTAATATCAAACATTATTTAATCTATTTTATACGTTTATTTAATTTCATATTTTTATTATTATGCATTTAAATGAACATGTATTGATTTTTTTTAAATACATATAAAAATTAAGATTATTTAAAGATTATTTAAAGATTATTTAAAGATTATGTATATATATATATATATATATATATATATATATTTGTCACATTGTGACAAATGTGACAATGTGACAAAAATAAATATATATATATATATATATATATATATAAATATTTGATTTTTATTTCTCAGCTGGATGAGGTTTTTTTTTTTACAATGTGACAAAAATGGAAAATGTGGCTTGCAGAATTGACCGCTTACACTGACATCAGCTTTGTTGATTGTAACGGTAGCGATCTAGTTCGGTTTTGTTTCAATATAACAGTGGCAGGGGTCATGGAGTGATGCATCAGGAGATGCATTTGGAGCATCGTAGGGAAAAGGACGAGGATAACAGCAATATTGAAGCTCTGTGTTAGGTCTGGCTGCAGGGCTGCTGGTAGCTGAAGCATGGTAAATGTAGATCGAGTGACAGCTCAAGCTCTCTCAAGTGAGTAACTGGCAGAGTGGACAGTGAAACATGAATCTGGATGCAATAAAAGCCAGGACAGAGCAGAACTCACACTCTCTGCTCTCCGTTGTCTGCATAAATCACACATCCGGTCTGACTGAATCTTACCTAAAATGACCATTACCAACTAGAATCAACATGATTTAAAAAAATAATTAAAGTCATAATAACACTTGCCAAAATTACAGTAGTACCAGATTAAAATAATTCTAATTAGTGGTGGTTTTACATACAGTACCTGCAATGCTTGGTTATTGGTCGATATTTAACTATTTTGAAATCTGATATTGAATTATATATGAAACTGCTTGGTTAATTAATTAAACATGATTTAATTGGAAAACCACCAAGATTGGTGGTCAGTGGGCAGCCATTTTTGCTGCGGCACCCGGGGAGTGATTGGTGGTTAGGTGCCATGCTCAAGGGCACCTCAGTCGTTTCCTGCCGGTATTGAGAATCGAACCCACAACCTTTGGGTTACCAGTCTGATTTTCTAACCATTATGCCATGATTTTTCATGAGCAGGTGTGGTTTGCCCAGGGTGACATGCAAGCTAGGACTGCCACTGCCATTGAATTATAGAATATTTTTATTGGTCACTGGCTAAAATCCAACTATTGATGACAGTACCCTAAGCAACTAAATTTATTCAGGAGTGTTGGTGGGCACTGTCCTGAGATGTGTGTGATGAAGCTATTATCTCTGCAGTCACTCACCTCCTCCATTTGTTCTGTGGGGTGGGCCAGTAGAGCGGATCCGGGCCGGGTCTCCAGCAGAGAGCACTGACTGAACCCCACACTGCCTGTGAGGATAGAGTCCGTCACTGTGTTGCGGTCTTCGGACAGATCCCACACACACACCCGCATGTCTCGGCCCTGACTGACAGCCACAGACACAAACACACGCACAGCAGAACAAAAACACAAACCTATCATAGCAATCACACTGAATATTACAAATGAACTGAACAAGTTTGGCCAGATCTTGGCCTCGACTAAGACAGTAAAGAGAGGGGACTGAAAATGGAAAACAGAGAAGGGGAAAGTGATCCACACACAGTCCAGATTTGAAGTGGAGGCCACAGTCCAAGCCTTTCCTGCATGAGCACCACAGCTTAACATATTTGATGCGTTTTAGATGGTCACATGAAAATAATAATGCAGTTTGATAGGCTACGGGGTGACACATCTTAGGCCCTGTGCATTTTGGTCGATCTGATCACAAGTGGATGGCGCTAAAGTCCAGAGGTAGTCGAAAACGCAATCGACCGGATTGCTTTCATAGTGCTTTCAATGCATTGCTTTCAAACTCTCTTGCCTACTGACTTAATGCGTAAACATTACGGGAAGTGCGCTAGCCAGACGCCATTTAAACTTTGTCAGCTGGAGACCCAAGTTTGGTTCGGAGACGAAAAACTTGCCAAGCACAAAGTTCTCTCACCATTTCGGATTCCTAACAGGTGATCCGATCAACCAAAAACACATCTTAATACCAGGTGTAAACAGGGCCTTACCCCCCCCCCCCCCCCCCCCCCTCCTCTACCTGATGAGTCTGCTGCTGCTATCTTTGAAGGTGTGGAGCCAGATAACAGAGTTCCCAGCATGGCTCTCTAAAACATGTTCTGCTCTCCTAGTGGTCAGGTTCCAGATATGGATTTCACCTTTACCTGACCTAAAGCACACAAGTATCAAGATTACCATAACCATGACAGTTTTAAGGCAACCAAAAGGTTGAAGGTTCATATTGTGAGCACCATATATATAAGTTAGCACCAACCCAGAGTAGAGAAATGGTGGTCCATCTCCACCACAGCAGAAGTGAAGGGCGTTCACTGCGGCCCCTGAACCCCGCAGGATGAACAGTGGGTCTGGAGGAGGGCGGGACATCACCACAGTAACATCAGTGATCTTTATCCAGGGATAGAGACATACATAGATTCCAATACTGACAAGGTCACTGATTTATTGTGCATTCCTGGTAAAAAATAAATGACATGGTTAAACACACACACACACACACACACACACACACACACACACACACACACACACACACACACACACACACACACACACACACACACACACACACACACACACAGGTTTAAAAAATAAATACCTTTTCTTCAGAAAGGATGCATTACATGGAATGAAAGTGGTTTCCACAAAAATATTAAGCAGCTCAACTGTTTTCAACATTGATAATAAGAAATGTTTCTTAAGCATCGAATCAGCATATTAGAATGATTTCTGAAGAATCACTGAAGACTGACACACATCTCCAGCCACAAGGGGATCATGGGTAAATGAAAAATACTACTATATCTTAAACCAGCTTCTAACTTGTAGCAGTTTTCCTAAAAGAAAATCAAATCCTGACATTCAAAAAGAATAGAAGAATGAATTGACCACATGACCAGCACAGGTGGAATTTGTTTACACAACTTACTCATAATTATTAGCACCAGCCCATATGAATACACCGACATCTCTTGGTTAACACTGTAAACACTAAAGCCTTTGGGCAAAAGGAAGATGTGATCATTTTTATTTTTACTTGTCTTCCCTCTCCTTTGTAAACCCTCTTGCTCAATACGTCATAAATCATAAGCGAGACAACTTAATCACTGTAAACAGACTGGTAACTGTCTTTTTAATTTTTATTTTCATCAACAGCTAACAAAAAAAAAAGGGTTTCAAAGCACACGCGAGCGCAAACGGCGCTGATGGCTGCAGGGAAGGCCACAGTGGAGATGCAACAGACCACAAAAATCCAGACGGAAATTAGATGATTAGATGTCAGCTACAAATCCCTTTCAAACGGCCGCAAAAAAGCTATAGTTGATGTCTTCATAAAACATTAAAAATGCGACACATTGATGTGGCTTTGAACCTGCAAGAAAAGAAAAGTTTCATAACCATAATATTAGTAATTAAACCATTTAAAAGGGAAGCGAAAAATTTCACCAATTAAACTGAAACACAATTAAACAAAAATAACTATAACCACAGACTGAGCCAGGTTTGTCCTTTGAGTGGTGACTGATATTGCTGATTTAAGATATGGAGCCGCTCGGTTAATGAAGACCCTTCTGCTCAGTGTCATCTCTGGTCACCTCTGCCCTTGCGCTGAAACCGGACCCACAGGTATTTTGGGGTAGCTCATTTCGGAAGGTTAGTGGTTAAATTGTGCATGTTAATCTGTCAAGCGGAGATTCTTCACTGCCCTACCTTCCTAATTAAGAGTCGAGCCCCCAGCTGCCCCATATGAACCCCTCACAAAGGGGACAGTCACTAAACACCCCTCTAGTTTCTTACAGGAGAGCTGGGAGGGAGGCAGTGGGATTAGAACCCGTGACTATCAGTCGCCATCAGGCCTGTATAGGAGCCAGACCCTGTCTACTGCACATATAGGGGTTGAAATTAAAACTCTGGTTTGGGGAACTGTCTATACAGCTGAATTAGATCTAAAAAAAAAAGCTATTTACCTTTCTAGAGCAGTTAGAAATTATTTGAAATGGCCAAAAATTTGCAATAGGGCTTTTAACTTGCTAACTGTTAGCGCCCTTTTTGAGCATAGATCTGAACTTAAATTCATGAATGCTTTGGAATACAGGTTGGTCTCTTTTTAAAGACGACACTCTGAAGATTATTGCATACACAATACTGAAACAATGTAAATTTAAATAATGTATATTGTAAAAAGTGCTTTACAAATAAATATGACTTGACTTTACACATTATACAAACATGACAATTTGGCTTAAAGAGCAGTGACAGTCTCCAGCCACAAGGGGATCATGGGTAAGTGAGGAATACTAATACTAATATCTTAAACTAGCTTCTAGCGTTAGCAGTTTGCCTAAAAAAAGATCCTGACATTCAAAAAGATTAGAGAATAAAAGAAAACAAGTTGTACTGTTTTCCTTTTCTTTACACTTTTTTGAATATTACCTTTCATGCAGTGTGTAATATAGCTGTATGTGAAAATGTCTGCAAAGTTGTAAAGATCAAATTGTATGACAAATAATTGCATTGTCTCCTAAAAGAAAGAACCGATTCTGAACTGTTGTTGTCTTGTCAGCAATTCCAGTCTCTCTTCCTGTAACATACCTACACAAAAATGTAACAAATTTGCATAATCCCAGCATCTGGTCTTCATTGGCTGCCTGCGAACATCGTAAACTTTGACCCACTCTCAAACACTGTAGTAGCAGCTGAGACCAGGAAAAGTTTGATTTGTGTTGTCGACATGCATTTCAAAACCATGAGGACTCTCGCTGGAATTGAGATGGAAAAACCGACACCATCTTTCATATCATTGTGTAGCCTATACAAGGAGGAAGCCTGAAATTCAAATATGGCACTACACGCTTCCTTTCCAACACGTGCTGTGAGCTGTAGACCAATCACAGTAGACTGGGCTGTCTGACCAATCAGACCAGAGTAGGCTCGCCGAAAGGAGGCGTTTAGAGAGACTGAATTTTCGACCAGACCATTTTAAGACCCTATGAGAAATGAGGTGATGTAGACTATATTAGGAGAAAATTAAAGTATTTTTTGATCTTGGATGGGATGCATGGAAATCCATTGTAGGCCTCCAAAATAAAATTAAGAATTTAAAATAGGATAACATGGCCACCTTAAACTTTAATAACCCCCCTTCCCCCAACCAAAAAAACAAACCCAAAAAAAAAAAACTGGAGGAATGCACTATCGGACGATCGTCCATATGACAGTGAGGTTTTCATAGGTTTAAAAAGGATTAACATGCCCGTATTGTGAAGTTAACTGACACACGGGTCTCGTTTATTCACGGGTATTCTCGTTGTGCAAACACGAAGCATTAAAACATACCTCTGCCATACGGTACTGTCAGTCAGAGATAGAGAAATAAAGATATGGACGGAGTGGAAAAACAGGCTGAGGAACTAGGCCAAAGAGTCAAGAAAGATCGTTGCTTCATAGATAGAGGATAGAGACACAGGAGAGCAGAACACATACAGTGTTATGGGGGGGTTGCCATTATTAAATTGTATAATGTATATTTCAAGGGATACATCTCCCAAAAATAAAGACTTTGGCGTCATTTATTCACCCTTATGTCATTCCAATCCAAACCTGTATATAAACTTATTTTGAAACTATATCGGGTGCAAACAGCATTGATTGGACCCCATTGACTTTCAATTTTAAATTTTATGGACAAAAAACACAAATCATTATATATATATATATATATATATATATATATATATATATATTTGTTTTCTCCAGAAAAAAAACAGTCATACAACATCAGGGTTAATAAATTATGATTTTTTTTTAGGGTGAACTATCCATTTGAGTAAAAATTACACAAGAGTGAGAGAGTGTGATATAGGCTAGCTTTTCTACAGCATTTTTAATATAAATTAACTGACATTTCAGACACAATATTTGTTTAATTATTGCTGTTAACAAAAATACTTGAGTTAAAATGCTGCAAAACACAGAATTGGAATTCTATATAGCAAATAAACAAGTGGAGTGAATCATACAACAGCGAAAACGTTCACATGATGTTGTGAAACTCTTGTTCTCCACAAGTTATCCCATTAAATAAGTGGACAGTATTTGTTATATTTATTTGCATTACAGCATTCATCAGCCAACATGCTCTCTAGATATCTGAATCAGCCAATAAAAACCCCATATTGGTCAACCACAGCACTAACCAGTAGACTATTAACTAAGAGAAGACTACTTCATTTACCAGAGTTGAGTTTTACCATTTTACTCACACTGACGTTTCAGGAACGCTCACGACATAACGCTCATTGAACATAAGCTCTGAAATTAACAATTTTATTTAACAAGTATACATTAAATTGAACAAATGTGACTGTAAAGACATTCACAAAAAGATTTGCATTTCAAATTGATGCTGTTCCTTTGAATGTTCTATTGGAAAATATTAGATACCTGTATTTTTGATATCCAT
Source organism: Siphateles boraxobius (assembly GCF_051911475.1). Taxonomy (NCBI): domain Eukaryota; kingdom Metazoa; phylum Chordata; class Actinopteri; order Cypriniformes; family Leuciscidae; genus Siphateles; species Siphateles boraxobius. Next base: position 13,844,916 of record NW_027508855.1, on the reverse strand, counting down.
CCAAAATATAAATTTTTACCTCACGTAAGATATTTCCCTCAACAGTGATAATGTTATTATTACATCTGACAGCAAAGCCGTGATTATGAGTCACGATCATTGAATCATAATTATTATTAATGTCAATATTGTGCATAATTATTTAGGATCTGTAATTAAATGTACAAGCAAAAGCAGATATGAAATGTACAAGCAAAAGCAGATATGAAATGAGAATGCCTGTTTCTGATGGGAGGAAAGAGAGAGCGTTTTTCAGCTCTCTTGGTGTAACAGATAAGACAGCTCCAGTAATCTGACTCTAAGACTCTGGATAAAGGCAGTTTGTCTCTTCGTGGGCCGTCTGTCAACACCTGCTTGGTAATTAGGCCTAATTATGAGAGAGAGTTCGCTTCCCCTTCATGTTATTAAATAAGAAGCAGCCACGTCAGCCAGGTATCTCTCAACACAGGCAAAGGGCTGGCGACCTTCAGATCAAACACAGGCTCTATCTGTGCCCCCTGCGCTGCGACTTATGCCGGAGGAGGGGGAGCAGCAGTCATTTTAATGTGGGCTTCAAAGATCGAGGATAGGCGGCCCGCATTCCTCTCTCTGTGGAATCAGTGATGGGCAGCCACACACCTCTGCCCAAACCACCGTCATATGCTGCCATTCATAAATAAGCCCAACTGAGATCCTGCAGATTGTGGGAATATAGAATGTGATTACTGCTGATCTCGTGGAGCAGGTGGATGCCATCTTTAAAGCGCTACTGTGACAAAGCATTATGGGAAAGGCTCATTACCATGCGTTTGATTTTCAGGAGCTGTGTCCTTGATGTTAGTGCACTGAGGTGTGCACACAGGAGATACAAGTTCTGTTCTAGCATTATTTCTTGTTCACTTTTTTTCTGCCCTGTAAATAAAAACGTGGCAAAAGGCCAAAAAGATTGTGCTATTACCCATCTAACCAGACTTAGGGTTTTTTTCATTTGTTTTACTGTCCACCAGGCAAAAATTATGTAGGCTTAGGGTGTGTTCACACTTTTCAGATCTGGTTTAATTAAAAAGAAAGGTACAATTGCAGTTCGTCTGAATTAGTATGAATGCTACCATCTGAACCTTGCTGCACACCTAAAAAAAAAAAGGCTGCAAGGAAAGAAAATGAGGACGGAGGAATCGAATGAAAGCTAAGCTTATTTGAATATTGGCATATTCTTGATCACTCGAACGGCACTTCACTGCGTCATCAGCTGTGCTCAAAGGATCTGCCCTTATGTTGTTAAAGTACGGTTATTTGAGAAATGAATAAATAATAAAGATAAAGCAAGATGCCATGTTGATATATGATTTAGGTAAAGCATAAATGAAAATTATTGAGACAGATGTGAAGGGGGAGGAGAATTTATACGTGCGTCAGGTTTCTCGACAAGAAAGACTTCTGCATAGGATACAGCTGTGCATCCTCGCTCATAGCTCCTCGGGAAGCTTCCTCACTCCTCGTGCTGCAAAATAGAGAAAAAACTCATCTATTTGAGTATTGAGAAGCACCCAGTGCCGGAGTCCCCATCTTTTGGATGTGCATGCAAATTGGATTTGCTTTCGCAGTGCAGAAAACAGCATCTTCTTGACATGTCAACAATAGGAACCAAACCGTTCCAAGCCTAAGCTACAAATGGTGTTTGAAAGCATGTCAAAGTAAAGGATGTTTTGCAGGCAGCCAATGAAGACCCTAGATGGCCACTATGCACACTTGTTACAAACCTACGTAGGGTTGTGTAGGAAGTAAGGCTGGAATCACTGATGACTCATTTCAGGCAGTTTGTCTTACTTTTTTCTTTCGGGAGACAATAACTCCATTTATTTTGCACTTTGACCTTTGTAGAGCTTCTACATTGACAAACTGCTATATTACTCACTGCATGAAAGGTACTGTCAGTGTGAACGCTAAGTGAACTAAATATATAATTTTCTTTTTTGATCCGGACCAGAAAAACCAAGAGAACTGAACGGATCGTTTTAAGACGCTTAACCCCGGGAAAGTTTTCTGTCCAATGATCCAGTAAGAGAATTCATTCAAACAATCAGTCCAAAACAGCACTAATGTAAAGAAACCAGGCTGATTACATCAAAGATGGCAGAGAGAACAGAGACTCACATTGCGTTTTAAGTGAATTATTCATTCCAGTGAGTGTTTCGCTTTAAAACATGACCCCTCTCTGTCTTATTATGTAATTGTTTATGAAGAGCGCAAGCCATCACGCATCGCGCTAGAGACTGAACGAAACATCAAGACATTGCACCACTGTATGGCTAGATGATACACAAACCGTGTTTCTCGGCTAAAGCAAACCAGCGCCTCGCTAGTAAAGTTGATGGATGAGGATTACAATCAAGGTAAATACGAGTTTTACAGTAAGCATATTATAATTTTCAAAATCGTTGTGCATAGAGTTCATTTCTCCTAAAAAAAAAAAAGTAAGTTCTTAAGAAGATCCAGTCAGTAAGCAAACACCTAGCAACATGCTAACAACCACGCAGAGAACCTAGCAACTGAACACTAATTCCCTGGAAACCACCAACAACCATTTCACAGACAGGCACCAGTCACAAATTTAAAAGTCTAGTTTGGGAATGTTATCAAATGTTTGAATGTAATCCAATTTTTGTGTGTGTGAGATAAAACATCAATGAATCATAATAAAAAGACCATAAAGGGAGTAGAATGACTTTGATGGCTGTGTGCTGGAGATGTGGCCAGTACTCCCTGGTTTTAATGATATCATACCTCGGATATTAGTCATTCTTTTCTTCATTCTTATTTTGGACTTCATTGACATTTCCAGCTCACCGAGCCCAACACCCACATACTCTTTAGTCAGCGTTTCTTTCGAACCCCTTTGTGCCAAAAAAAGTTAAACTCTCCAGTTGAGGAAACAAATGTGGCAAACGGGCTGGCAGGTCCATTCTAAAGCTCAGTTAAACAAACAGAGGAGGAAGTGCGGGGTACACACACACACACCCTTTATTGTGCTGCCGTGCATCGGTAAAGGAAAACGGAGGGAAGGGGGGAGTATCTGGACTGGAAAAACAGCTCTGTGGAAGATAGAGAGCTGAAGTCAGACACAAGTGCTTCCACACCCACTGTCACTCATGCTGACGGAGGCGAGCGACAGGCCTCATTGTTCCTGCCCATGGCGTGAATGCCACGCGGAGGCTGACACAGATAAGGACTGAATGCATAGCTGCGTGTGAGGGAAGTGATGGTGGCCACTTTGTCTTTGCACCCGGACTTAAGGGGCTTTAGAGCTGATTACCAAAGAGACCTGCAGGTAACATGTTTATCTGTGTGGACATGATCACCTGCTTCCTTGCAATGATGTATTGAGTGATACTGAGGTTTACTGGACAGACAAGTTCATGCACTTGCTTTAATCACACTTAAACTGTATGAATTGAATTGCATTGGATACAAAATATTAAAACACATGGAATCTGCAAACAAATGATGCATTTCTTATAACTAACAACATGCATCACACACACACCCTAGTCAATTTCATACATTTCACTGCCTATCCCACAATAGTGTGTTTGGTTTTGCAGTGGACAGAATAAAAACTGTGCCTTCTGGAGTGGTTTAAAGGAGCATATCTATATACACATTTTTAGTGACTACATTTTTGCTTTGTTGTCTCTAGAGCTCACTAAAATCTTTTTTTTTTAAGTTTTTGAAAGAAGTCTCTTATAATCCCCAAGGCTACATTTATTTGATCAAAAATACATTGAAAACAATAATATGTTTTCTATTTGAATACATCTACAAAATGTAATTAGAATTTTTGCTGAATTTTCAGTATCTTTACTTCAGTGTCACATGATCCTTCAGAAATCATTGTAATATAATGATTTAGTGCTCAAGAAACATTATGATCATCATCGATGTTGTGCTGTTTAATATTTTCGTGAAACATTTTTTTCAGGATTCACTGATGAATTGAAAACTCAAAAGAACAGTATTTATTTGTAACAGACATATTATTGTTACATTATAAATGTCTTTACTGTCACTTTTGATTTCAATTTATGTTTATGTTAATTTCAACATTTACTAATACGTCATTATAAAATCAAAAGTTGTGTGTCAGCATTATTTAATGGACCAAGCTAACAAGAGGTAACAACGTTGTGATACCACTGAACCTGATCTGACGTCAACGTCCTAACTTAAACACGCTGCTGGTCATTGAGCAGCTTCATAGTTTACAGACAGTAATTTATTCAGTTTCCATCAAGTTCACACAATTCTCCTGGCAGCGTAATCACAGTTGTTTTTATTATCATAATAACTACTATAGGCATGATCTAGTTACATTAGACATACGAGGTCGAACATTTTCAGCGTACAACATAAGTGTTTTTAATGTACTAAAATCAAATATTGAAATGCCAGTTTGATATTTCAGTAGATTGAATGCAATGACTTTCATGCGTTGCTTTTTTGCGCCACAATATGCACAAATACAGTTTTACCACTTTGTGTCATCAAGTTTACCACGAATCAGACATTAATAGTAATAAAATAGTAATGTTATGCAGTATGGATTATAGCTTGTAACTGTCCGAACCCTACAGTCCAGACAAAACAGATCGCTGATGAGTCTGACAGCATGACAGTAGTGGATGAGTGGAGCATTCAGTGTTGACAGCTGTGATAAGCCACTGACAGCTTCATTACACGCAGAAACCTGCTCTCACTGCACACATTATCGCATACACAACCGAATAAAGCATTGATCAGCGCGCGATGTAACAACATACGTCCGCGTGCGATTATTTTACACGGAATCATCAGTAAAAGCTCAAACAAACATTGCGCAATCCGTTATGGGAATGTAAACACGGTACCTGTACAAACGGAGGAATCCCGCGTGCGACGAATGGAATCAGAGCATGCGACAGCGAACATGAAAAGCCCCGTGGCGGACGAGAGCTGTCTTCAGCATTGCCTGAAGAAAAAAAAATTAGAAACATTTTTTTAATCTAATTTATTAATCTTACTTACCAACAAGTAAAAGGAGAACAGTCGCTCTTTCTCATTTGCTTTCTTTCGCAAAAGAGTGAAAATATTATTACATAACAATTTTACTAATTTGTATTTAAAAAACAAAACAAAACATAGGCCTACACCAAAATGTTCATTATCAATTCTTTATTGACTGGAAAATGACAATTAGCCTAAACAAGTTTATTTATTTATTTAGGTTATTTATTTGACAGTGGTGACTGATAGTAAATTAGCAATTTCATGGTTGGAAGATCACCAAACAGTGTGAGAATATTTAAAAAATATTTCAATTATTTATTTATTTATTTTTTCCATTGCTTTTCATGACAGTGATCAACAATACGGGTGATTCACTCACCCAAAAAAAAAAAGATAATTTACTCACCCTCAAATTTTCCAAACCTGTATGAATTTCTTTCTTCTGCTGAACACAAAAGAAGGAATTTTGAAGACCTATAGAAAAATGTGTAAGTCAATGAGATCCATCAACTGTTTGGTTACCGACATTCTTCAACATATCTGCTTTTGTGTTTAGCAGAAGAAAGAAATTCATACAGGTTTGGAACAACTTGAGTAAATGATGACATAATTTTCATTTTTGGTTGAACTATCCCTTTAAGGATGTGAAAATCATAATAAATAAATGAGCGCTTTGAGTCTTTCTGATTTTACTATTATGGCATCATGTTTTTCTTTGTGAAAAGAAATGTGAAAATGCTATGATGATAGCCTACTGCCTAAAAATGACACAAATCCTCGGAAAAGTCCCCCTGCTCGGTATAGAGCAGCTACTCAGCAAACAGTTCAGGTCTTTTTTGTTTCCCTCCTCTATTTCATCCTTTCTCTAATTGAGAAACCGGGAGGGGGAAAGTCCACTCTAATCCACAGAGCACATAGCCGCCTTTCATACTTGCACCGGGTGAGAGAGAGCCCTTTATTTGTACGTTTCGATCATGGAGAAGAGGTTTCAGGCTCAGCTGGGTCTGAGCAAAAAGATTAGATGTAACCAGAGCAGTTTAAACCTCTTTAGAGGCCCTGGATTAGCTCAACTGAGGGTTACTCCATCTCTCCATGCATCTCTTCATCTCTCTTAAATGAGACAATAAGATCCACAAGGACACAGGTGCTGCGTAGAATGTTGAAGGAATGTGAGGCGATCTATAGATGAGGAAATTTAAAGCATTAATACACTTTTTTCAAGGTGGTTCTGAAAAGCCATCACGGTGAGTCTCAAACAACCGTGGGAACAACCTACTAACTCACACTTCTCCACTCGATCTTTAATAACATATAACTCTTTCTATTTCTGCACTATACTGTCCACCGAATCAGAATGCAATGCACTTGACTTTATGTTCAGTGTGACAAATGAAAATTTAACTATTTAAAAATTATATTAAACATGATATTAAAATAAATACACTGTATTTTAATTATATATAAATGATTAAGGGTGTATTAAAATATATACATTTAAAATAAATAAATGTAGCCCAAATAGAGGAAAACACCAAATAACCATATTTATGATGTAGAATAGTATTGTTTAAGTTTATTGTTGTTTGTGTTTGTGATACAATCTCCATTTGCAATGCACAAAATCTGCATTAATACAAAATATAATACAAGTTAATTTGATCATAGAAAGGTCCGACCGACGGACACAGACAGACGGACAGACGGACAGACGGACAGATAGATAGATAGATAGATAGATAGATAGATAGATAGATAGATAGATAGATAGATAGATAGATAGATAGATAGATAGATAGATAGATAGATAGATAGATAGATAGATATTACAGACAGACAGACAGACAGACAGACAGACAGACAGATAGATAGATAGATAGATAGATAGATAGATAGATAGATAGATAGATAGATAGATAGATAGATCGTACAGACAGACAGACAGATAGATAGATAGATAGATAGATAGATAGATAGATAGATAGATAGATAGATAGATAGATAGATAGATAGATAGATAGATAGATAGATCGTACAGACAGACAGACAGACAGATAGATAGATAGATAGAAAGATAGATGGATAGATAGAAAGATAGATATATAGATAGATAGATAGATAGATAGATAGATAGATAGATAGATAGATAGATAGATAGATAGATAGATAGATAGTACAGACAGACAGACAGACAGACAGACAGACAGATAGACAGATAGATAGATAGATAGATAGATAGATAGATAGATAGATAGATAGATAGATAGATAGATAGATAGATAGATAGATAGATAGATAGATAGATCGTACAGACAGATAGATAGATCGCACAGACAGATAGATAGATAGATCGTACAGACAGACAGATAGATAGATAGATAGATAGATAGATAGATAGATAGATAGATAGATAGATAGATAGATAGATAGATAGATAGATAGATAGATAGATAGATAGAACGTACAGACAGACAGACAGACAGACAGATAGATAGATCGTACAGACAGACAGATAGATAGATAGATAGATAGATAGATAGATAGATAGATCGTACAGACAGACAGACAGATAGATAGATAGATAGATAGATAGATAGATAGATAGATAGATAGATAGATAGAACGTACAGACAGACAGACAGACAGACAGACAGATAGATAGATCGTACAGACAGACAGATAGATAGATAGATAGATAGATAGATAGATCGTACAGACAGACAGACAGATAGATAGATAGATAGATAGATAGATAGATAGATAGATAGATAGATAGATAGATAGATAGATAGATAGATAGATAGATAGATAGATAGATAGATAGATAGATAGATAGAACGTACAGACAAACAGACAGACAGACAGATAGATAGATAGATCGTACAGACAGATAGATAGATAGATAGATAGATAGATAGATAGATAGATAGATAGATAGATAGATAGATAGATAGATAGATCGTACAGACAGATAGACAGATAGATAGATAGATAGATAGATAGATAGATAGATAGATAGATAGATCGTACAGACAGACAGACAGACAGATAGATAGATAGATAGATAGATAGATAGATAGATAGATAGATAGATAGATAGATAGATAGATAGATAGATAGATAGATCGTACAGACAGACAGATAGATAGATAGATAGATAGATAGATAGATAGATAGATAGATAGATAGATAGATAGATAGATAGATAGATAGATAGATAGATAGAACGTACAGACAGACAGACAGACAGATAGTACAGACAGACAGATAGATAGATAGATAGATAGATAGATAGATAGATAGATAGATAGATAGATAGATCGTACAGACAGATAGATAGATAGATAGATAGATAGATAGATAGATAGATAGATAGATAGATAGATAGATAGATAGATAGATAGATCGTACAGACAGACAGACAGACAGACAGACAGACAGACAGATAGATAGATAGATAGATAGATAGATAGATAGATAGATAGATAGATAGATAGATAGATAGATAGATAGATAGATAGATAGATAGATAGATAGATCGTTAGAGAGACAGATAGATAGATCCACAGACTCATACACACAAACTCTATTAAATATATAATTGAACCAGAATTTAAAATGCATAATGCATAATGTTCCACTTACACTGATCAGTATATTCAGTAAGCTAGTATTCTATCCGGGCCGTCATGGAGTGATGAGATGCAATTAACGTAAATGGAAGGCGGCAGGCCGGTGACCCTGCAGAGGGGGCCCTTAAAAACGACATCTTCTGCTCAGACTGGTCAGATGCCATGCCCCACGTAACCATTAATTATTGGTGCCATCTCAGATTACCCACAATATACCACAATGCCAGTGAGGGAGCGCTGTGGTCTCCCTGGGCCTGAGGAGGGGGCCGAACATTGTCCATCTCGATGGTGGAAAAGGAAAGGAAATCCCTTGGCTCTCTCTCGTCACAGGGGCGTGTAGGTCAGCTTACAGCTCATCACTAAATTAGATAAGCTTTTAGTCAAACAAGCCTCTCTTTTAGACCAGTCATGCATGAACTTGATATTACAGATGCTTTTGAAAAATAGCTACAGTAAATACTGCACATTATGCACTTCTAATAGTAATACATTTACTTAAATTTTACATAGCATCTGTGCCACTGTTTTGTATTTGTACACTATTAGCCGTTCAGTGGTACATTATTTACAGTGATTTAAAAATTAGCATTGGAGCCCAGACAGCAACATAGTGTCGGCCCAGATCCGGCCCACATCTGGTACTTGTGGATTCCACACAATTGAATCAAGTAATAAGAATTAAAAATTTTAAATGTACAACTATATATACCTTCAACATGATTTTTTCAGTTATTGAACGCATAATTCCATTCAGAACCATTTATTTATTTACTAGGGGCCAAGAGCCGAAGGTGTGTATAGGCACCTATTGTAATCGTTAGTGTTCTTCTTCTTATAAGTCTGCTCTTGAGTCTACGGTCTCTTTTGATTCAGTGCATGGTCATCATGCCGAGTCGAACAATATACCCACTTTTCCCATATTGGCCATTTTGAATTTTGTCTTAAAATGATATATTTTACGAACCTATTGGCGTATCTTCAAGAACCTCGGTATGTGTCTTCGACACCATGCCCTGAAAGTACTCAAAAAGTTTTGAGAGAGTGCCACCTTGGTCAAAAGTTAATCAAATTTCCAAAAATGATGATAATTTTTGCTTAAATCAGCCTACAGTAATTAATCTGGTCTAAATAGATTCCTTGGGTCATACCGAGAACATGGATTCCAATTTTGCCTTTGTCCGCCATTTTGATTTTCTAAAATAAAACCTACTTTTTCGAAATTCCGATTTTCCCTAAAACCGAATCGTATCATCTTAAGACCATGCCTGCAAAAATGTTATGTATTTTGTGTCGATAAACAAAACTGTTTTCGTATACCGCATCAACAAACTTGATGGCATGATGCCAAAATATTGACACCAAACTTTGTAGCCTCGTGTCATAGTCACGTTACTCTGACCACACCACATCAATTTTGTAACAGCGCCACCTAATGGTCAAAAGTGATAAACGATTAAATCATATTCTAGTCACCATTTCTGTTTTTTTCAGCCATTGTGCCTAAAATCATTTAAAATCTTTAATCGCTTATTGTTGCAGTTGGTCTGATGTTCCCAGCCATGTAGTGATGACTGATCATGCCTTCATTGTGCTTGCTGCTTGCAGCTACTGTATATTTATATTTGAGTTTATTTGAAGGGACAGAACAAAAATATAATCTTAGCTGAAAATACTGGGAAAAAATACAATGCAAATAGAGATTATTTACATCTCAGGTCCCTAGACAGTACGTTAAGTGCAATGCGTGTAGCTTCCAAACTGTACTATCATACTATTCTATTTATTAATCCAGTAGGCTGCATGCACTACCTTTTTTTAAAGTTTAGGGTTTGTAAATAGTTTTGAAAAAAAGTCTCTTATGCTCACCAAGACTGATTTGATCAAAAACAAATTAAAAACATTTATATTGTGAAATATTATGGCGACTTAAAATACATTTTAAAATGTAGCTTGATTTATTCCTGTGATGTCAAAACTTAATTCTCTGAATTATCACTCCAGTCTTCAGTGTCACACGATCCTTCAAAAATTCTTCTAATATGATTAAAAGAACAACATTTATTTGAAATAATCTTTTGCAACATTATACATGCATACAGAACTAAGCTAAATTAAATGAGGAGAGGTATGTATATTTAAGACATGTTTGCACAATTTTGGATAACACAACCTCAGTTGAGATGTTTTGGACTTCTGCATCATCTCCCAGACGTCTCTGTGTGTGTATGTGTGTGTGAGTGGGAGGGTGAGGACGGACTGCTGGGGTCTGGAAGGCACCTGATGGTGTCTGTGAAAAGCAGAATCTAATAACACTCCTCCAGTGAGGGCATATGGCAGAGACCCAAGCCAGACAGATATCCTGCTCCTCTCAGCACAAGGTTAAGATCCTCCCTGGAGCTGGTGAAGGGGATGAGAGAGAGAGAGAGAGAGGATCGTACATTAGAGCCTCACAGCCTTATCTCAGAGGTTTGAACCTCCCTACGGCTCTGGCTGATGCCCCCACCCTGAATGGTTTCTCATAATACTGCGCAGCTGTGAAACACACAAAGAATGAACGGCATGGCATTTGCAAAATAATTACAGTTCTGAAAAAAGGAGCAGCATTTGTTTGCAGATGCCACTTGGTTTGATATTTTGTTATCTAATGCAATGAGGTTTACTATAAATGTGTCTTTAAGTGTCTAAATAACATTAAATGGATAAGTTATTGTATAAGAAATGCAAGATCACTGATAAATATCAGCATCTATGTAATTTAAAATATATTTTTCTATTTGAATATACTTTAAAATTAAAAAATGTTATGTGATGTAAAGCTGAATTTTCAGCATCATTACTCCAGTCTTCAGTGTCATATGATCCTTCAGAAATCATTCTAATATGCTGATTTGCTGCTCAAGAAACATTTCTTATTATTTTCAATGTTGAAAACAGTTGTGCTGGTTAATATTTTTCTGCAAACCGTGATAAATGTTTTGTAAAGTATTTTTTGACGAAACAAACAGCATTTATTGGAAATAGAAATCTAACATTGCACATGTATTTACTGTCACTTTTGATCAATTTAATGCATCATTGATGAATAAAAGTATTATATCTTAAATAAAAAAACTTTTGAATGGTAGTATATATATATATATATATATATATATATATATATATATATATATATACACACACACATATGATGGATGAGTTGCCAAAACCTGTCAGGCAGAAAATAGGCCTAACAAAGAATGAGTAGGTGTCTCGAAACTTTTGACTGCAGCGTGTATGTCCCTGATCCACAGTGAGTGAGTGAGTGACAGAGAGAGAGAGAGAGAGAGAGAGAGAGATAGAGAGAGAGAGAGAGAGAGAGAGAGAGAGAGAGAGAGAGAGAGAGAGAGAGAGAGAGAGAGAGAGAGAGAGAGAGAGAGAGAGAGAGAGAGAGAGAGAGAGAGAGAGAGAGAGAGAGAATGCAGCATGTTCATTGAAAGTCATACAGCCCAGGGTTAATGTTGTGGCTGTAAAGTGGGAAGTATTGTCACAGCCAGTAAAGATAAGGTGATTTATGACAGAGAGTGTGAGGATAATAATCACAGTGCCACAGGGCAGGGAGAGAGGACGGAGAGTAGGAGTGAAGAAGAAATGTTTTGGCAGGGATTTCTCACCACTGCAGACCTGAAGACTTGAGTGAAAGAACACAGAACCAGAATCAATGAGCATTTAATCACCTGAATGAAGATTGAACAGCGAGTAAGAGACACGCTGTGTGGAAGAGCATCTGCATCTAGATTCAAATTGAAAGGTGGAATTCAACCATGGATAATTCATTATCATTTACTCACCCTCCTGTCATCCTAATTTCTATTTTATATGGGAACACAAGAGGAGATGTTTAGTCAAAAATATTATTGTTGCTGTTTACATACAATGAAAGTAAAAGCTAAAAAAAAAACTAAAAAAAACTTCATACATCCCAAGTGTTACAAATGTCAATCAAACCTGTCATTTGAAGATTTTCTGTCAATAGACTTTTATGGTACTTTTGTGTTTTGTTTCCATTTTTTTAGCTTGAAACATCCTCTGAATACTATAAGCAGAAGAAAGTAAGTCATATAGGAGATCAAATTCAGATTTTTAAACAAACTATTCCTTTAATGGCAAATATACAAGCATTGGATCCCAACTATCACAAATGGAAAAGTAGGAGTGCTTAAAAACACAACTAACCCTAAGTTTTCTGTTAAAATAAGTCCTGGGCATCCACAAACAGAACACTTAAAAAATGATTTTCCTGAGAAGTAAAAGTACTGCATTCTGCATAACGGTGAGTGTTTACTGTAAACAGCACAAGGGAGGTTTTGGAGATGGTGCAGGTGATGCAGCCCGTGAGGCATGTCCCATACCGTCCCACAGGAACGAAGCAGACAACAACAGAACAAACCCTCTCAGGTATGATGTAGCAAATCAAATGCCTCATTATCTCAGTGGCATATTTATTGATATATTGTATTATGCAAAATAAAGTCTGAGAGCAGACTGTCATTATTTAATTACTGAAAAACAAATAAAGAAGATCTCTGAGATAATGACAGGTGATTCACCACTTGCCATTTTTTTTGGTTTCATCTAAGCAAATCACAAACTAGGAAATAGTGGGTGTTCAAAGTACACTCAGAAATAATCTTTTAATAGCTTAATGGGACTGTTAGCAAAACGTTCTTAGAACACATTTTGGTTGCACTTTATTTGACAGGTACATTCAGTACTTACAGCGTACCTGTAAGAAAATACTGGGTAATATAAGGTAAATACAGGGGTTTAAGGTTAATAAGGTTAGGTTTAGGGGTAGGTTCAGGGTTAATACGTAGTTATTACTCAGTTATTGTAGCTAATTACAGCAATAAGTACATTGTATGTACATGAGGAACATGTACAATTAACTGCTTTGTAAAATTAAGTACTACCCATAGTTTCAAATACAACCGCAATTTTGACGGTAAAAAAACCGGCAGCTGTGGTTGCCAAAACCTTACCGACTTAACTTATAATTTGCAGTAATAAACCGTATTTTATTATCTGATATAATGTTCATTTACGGACCTATTGAAGTATTATTTTCTGTTTTGTAACATTGTAATACACTGAAATCCAACCATCATCACAGCAGTGATGAGAGTCACATGATCAATCAAAGCTCATCACAAGCAGCTCTTCCACAATAAAGTTAATACTATTGTATAGAAGCTGCACCATCATGGTAACACACATGAAATTTTAAAAATGCAATAAACATTAATTTAACAACAATAAATGTAACATAAAACCCTAATGTACATAACTGATTAGAAAAAAAAAACTATGAAGAAAACTATGAAGAAACAGTTATTTCAACAAAAATACTTCAAATGTGAAGTGTCACGCAGGGAATTGTGGGAATGTCAATTTATGGTTTTTCACTGTAAATTATACAATGAGTTTTCTTTTTCACTTTCAAAAACTGTAAATTTAACGGTATTTTACAGTAAAATTACATTAAATGTACCATTAGATCTACACAGTTATTTACCGTATATAGTAAGGAAACTTTCTGTTAACCAATTAACGGTTTTGCACTGTAGTCTTTTACCGTTAAAATCACGATAATTTTTTACAGTAATTGAATTGAAAGTGTTTATCTGAATATGATTTTCATTTGTCTTCCTGTCTTACATTAACCTTATATACCTACCTGGATGAAAAGATTTCAGGCATAATAAATCTGAATGACTCCCAGAAAGGAGAAGCCAAGAAATGCTGTTATGTTGCTGAGTGGACGATTGGGATTTCAAGCTCAGTGTGACATATACGTGAGGGAATATACGTAGGATCAACAGAAAGTATCACCATTAAATTTGGGACACCATTTTAAATAAATATAAATATCTGAATAAATTGAATGTGTACTATTACATTTAAAAATACTACAAACCACACAAATAAATGAGGCTTGATAGTGTGGCTTATATGGCTGTCAAAGTTAAAAGACTTCTCGAACAAGAAAAAATCTAGGGCGGGAATTAAAGGGATAAAATAGTAATTTATACCATGATTTACTCACCCTCAGGCCATCCAAGGTGTATATGACTATCTTCTTTCAGACAAACACAATCAGAGTTATATTTAAAAATATCCTGTCTCTTCCAGGCTTTATAATGGTAGTGAATGGGGGCCGAGATTTTGATGCCCAAAAAAATGCATCTATAAAAATAATCCATACCCCTGCAGTATGCGTAAAGTCATCTGCCGGAAGCTATTACTATAGCTAATAAAGTTTTAAATATGTTTTCTTTTTCTTACACAGACACATCGTTTCATTTCAGAAGGCCTTTATTAATCTATGGATTAGTTTTATGATGGATGGGTGCATTTTTTTGGGCTTCAAAATCTCGCCCCCCCATTCACTCCCATTATAAAGCTTGGAAGAGCCAGGCAATTTTTTAATGTATCTCCGATTGTGTTGGTCTAAAAAGAATATAGTATAATTTTTGGGTCAACTATCCCTTTAATTGGATGGTTGTGGTTTGCTATTGCTGTGATGTCATTTGTGTGACAGGTTGTCCCGCCCACACACCAGATGAAACGTCATCAGAGAAGAGATGTCGCTGCAAAAAGGGAGGCGAAGTTATTTTAATTAAAGATTATGAGTTCACATGAATATCAAAACAAACAAACAAACAAAAAAGATCTGCACAGATATATAATCTATAAATACAGCAATATTGTGAGGGACTGTCTGAAATTACTCAAATGAAAATATTGTGTTTTATACTTCATTTATCATGTTGGAAATAAAAAGTTAATTTAGGTTTTATTCTAACTTTATATATATATATATATATATATATATATATATATAGGTCCTTCTCAAAAAATTAGCATATTGTGATAAAGTTCATTATTTTCCATAATGTATTTTTTCAAATGTTTATCATGCACCTTTTTCAAAAATGTAGCTTTTAGTAGGGAGGTTAAGCCCAAAAAATAGGCCTTTGACTTCAAGTCATGATGCAAAGGTCGCCTTTGGTATGGAAGTACCTTAGGGTCATACAAATAAATTTATCCTAAGACACAAGTGAGATCACACTTTGTATCAGAAATAAACATGTTTTTTTTTCAAAAATGGCTGCCAATGCGCCGAAAACACTCTATAGCCCATATCTTTGCTTCTGTTATCGCTATAATGACAAATTGGGTGTCAAAGTGTACATTTTTGGGGTCAAGGAATCCAATATAATTGGTTTCAAGTTTAAAAACATTAGAATTTTCCCCGTACCATGACAATTGGGGGTAAATATGCACATTTCACATAAAAATTGTGTCATCAGAGTGACTTTACTTATCTTTGCGTTCAAAAACTTTAATTTTGTATTTAAGCAGTGCAGCTACTTCTGTACAGTACATGTGTCCTAAGTAGCAGATTTCGACCAGTCAGGAGTAGCCTATCCTCCTGAGACCTCGCCCATTGACTTGTGTCCACTTTAGTCGACCCTTTGTTTTCATGAATGTTCCTTGAATTTTTGTATCTACTCTATCAATTCCTGCTGTACTGCACAGAGGACATCCTTCGCTTTCTATTGATATGTCATTTGATTGGCTGGAATGCAATAAACTACTTACACTGCATCAAAAAATGGCCGCCATAACAACAAGCACATTTAATGGAAAGGAGAGCGGTATGTAAAATTTTTACTATTATTATCATATATATACTTGTTTATTAAAGTGTCAGGGATAATACATTTAGTTCTGAAAGCAGTTAAATTGTTTGTGTTTTAAAATATTATAATTTTTATGAATGTCAATTGTAGTGGACACCAGGACCATCTAAATGTACTTAATGACTCCATGTTGTAGGAGACAGAACTGAAGCAGAGATGATTCTTTATAAGATAGTTGAGGGACATTCAGACTTAGACCTGTCAGATGAGGAGAGGGATGAGGATGAATTTGAACCTCATGTGTGGTATCATGAAATATGCAAATTGGCTAAACAATGCAAAGTTTTTACTTTCGAGTAGTCAATAGGAGACCATATCAAATCCTTAACACTGAGATTCAAATATATTTGTTTGAGGTTTAATTATTATTCCTATTAACTTTTATTTATTGTGTTCCCATCATAATACAGGTGCTGGTCATATAATTAGAATATCATCAAAAAATTTATTTATTTCAGTAATTCCATTCAAAAAGTGAAATTTGGATATTATATTCATTCATTACACACAGACTGATATATTTCAAGTGTTCATTCCTTTTAATTGTGATGATTATAACTGACAACTAATGAAAACCCCCAAATCAGTATCTTATAAAATTAGAATATTGTGAAAAGGTTCAATATTGAAGACACCTGGTGCCACACTCTAATCAGCTAATTAACTCAAAACTCCTGCAAAGGCCTTTAAATGGTCTCTCAGTCTAGTTCTGTAGGCTACACAATCATGGGGAAGACTGCTGAGTTGACAGCTGTCCAAAAGACGACCATTGACATCTTGCACAAGGAGGGCAAGCCACAAAAGGTCATTGCTAAAGAGGCTGGCTGTTCAAAGAGCTCTGTGTCCAAGCACATTAATAGAGAGGTGAAGGGAAGGAAAAGATGTGGTAGAAAAAAAGTGTACAAGCAATAGGGATAACCGCACCCTCGAGAGGATTGTGAAACGAAACCCATTCAAAAATGTGGGGGAGATTCTCTGATGAAAATAAATTTTGCATTTCCTTTGGAAATCAAGGTCCCAGAGTCTGGAGGAAGAGATGAGAAGCACAGAATCCACGTTGCTTGAAGTCCAGTGTAAAGTTTCCACAGTAAGTGATGGTTTGGGGTCCCATGTCATCTGCTGGTGTTGGTCCACTGTGTTTTCTGAGGTCAACACAGCCGTCTACCAGGAAGTTTTAGATCACTTCATGCTTCCTGCTGCTGAGCAACTTTATGGAGATGCAGATTTAATTTTCCAGCAGGACTTGCACCTGCACACAGTGCCAAAGCTACCAGTACCTGGTTTAAGGACCATGGTATCCCTGTTCTTAATTTGGCCAGCAAACTCGCCTGATCTAAACCCTATAGAAAATCTATGGGGTATTGTGAAGAGGAAGATGCGCTACGCCAGACCCAACAATGCAGAAGAGCTGAAGGCCACTATCAGAGCAACCTGGGCTCTCATAACACCTGAGCAGTGCCACAGACTGATCGACTCCATGCCACGCCGCATTGCTGCAGTAATTCAGGCAAAAGGAGCTCCAACTAAGTATTGAGTGCTTTACATGCTCATACTTTTCATGTTCATACTTTTCAGTTGGCCAACATTTCTAAAAATCTTTTTTTTGTATTGGTCTTAAGTAATATTCTAATTTCCGGAGATACTGAATTTGGGATTTTTATTAGTTGTCAGTTTTAATCATAACAATTAAATGAAATAAGCATATGAAATGTATCAGTCTTTTTGCAATGAATGAATATAATATCCCTTGCATGTCTCTCTGTGGATGTCGTGGCTCAGGTTCCCACACTGGTGCAGACATCTAACTAGAAAATCATCTTAGTGATGTATTTACTCTAAACTATTAGTCTTCATCACTAGAATATTGTAGGTATGGCATTGCCTACTTATAAACTGTGAACATAGTTATGAACTTGTTGTCTCGCTTATCAGTTCCTTTGCACCCATAATACACATATTCAACACTTTAAGTTGTTATTTTTTAAATTATTATTAAGTTGTGAATGGACTGTGTGTTTGGCATGCGTTTTTTAATAAAAAAATTGCATACTTCACCTCCAATTGTCATGGTAAGGACAACATTATTGTTTTTTAGTCTTGGAACCTATTTTATTGGACTCCTTGACCACAAAAATGTACACGTTGATATCAAATTTGTCATTATAACTATAACAGAAGCAAAGATATGTGCCTCTCAAGCATGGTCGGCGGCCATTTTTAAAAAATGTGCGTGTATATATAATACAAAATGTGATCTCACTTGTGTCTTAGGATAAATTTATTTCTATGGCCCTAAGGTACTTCCAAACCAAAGGGGACCTTTGCATCATGACTTGAAGTCAAAAGTCACTTAACCTCCCTACTATTTGCCCAATGTGATTAAAACAGTAGTTTTTATCTAACTGTCAAACAAGTGAAAGAATAGTAGGCTATTGACAATGTCTTTAATTTAGTAAGTACGTATTAAAAGACGAATGGGTTTTTCTTTCTATTAATCAAAGAATCCTGACAAAATCTATGACCGTTTCCACAACAATATTAAGCAGCACAAATATTTTCAACATTATATTATATATAATAATAAAAAAAATTCTGAATGATCATGTGACACTGAAGACTGGATGCTGAAAATTCAGCTTTGCCATCACATGAATAAATTACTTTTTAAAATATATTTAAATAGACTACAGTTAATTTGAATTATAATAATATTTAATATTTTTACAGTATTTTTAATCAAATAAATGGATAAACAATAAAATAGCATGATCACACACGTTCAGTCCGATACACATAAGAAAAAAATGGACTATAATTGCATGGCCCCTATTCATTTTACCAATAATCCCCCTTTTCTATGCCAAACTTTTTGCGCATGTTTACACAAGGTAGATATTTGTTTCCCACTCCCAGGGCTTTGGACACAAGCGCAGGGCTGTATAACCAGCATGAGTGTAAACCCCCAGCAGAAGGGTGATGAGGGCCGCCTGACTCGCATCCACAATAGACTCCCAGCTCAAACACACTGATTCCCACTGTCAACCCACAATAGCAGAGGATTAAGACGCTAAATATCCACCCAACCCACCTTGACATGTTGACATGTTCTGCTAAGTGTGTTTCAAGGTGGATTTACGTACATTTGTTCCAATTCGAAAGAGAAAGAAATGCTGAAAGCGTGTCGCTGGTTAAAAAGGGGGCTCTATCCTTTTCTCTCAGTGAACGACGGGGATTGCTTTTCCCTTAATGGCTGTGGAGAGAGCTCGGAGTTAGGAAAGTTTTAGGGGTGACAACGTTAAGAGTTTCAGGGTTTGTGAGAGCCCCGTCCTTAAGCAAACAAACAGAGAGGAATTTCTGCCATTGTTGTTGTGCAGCTTTGACTGACAGGTCGGCATTGCCGAGGAGCCTGTCAGCGAAGACAGCGAGAGGTCATACCGTGACCACCCCTGCTGAGAGAGAACTCCTCAGAGGAGCTGACCTTACACACACACACACACACACACATTAAATCATTTAATATCTTAGTAGAAACTGTGATACATTTCAGGATTCTTTAATGAATAGAAAGTTAATAAAAACAGCATTTATTTGAAACTGAAATATTTTGTAACATTATAAATGCTTTGCCGTAATTTTTTTGATCAATTTAATGCATCCTTGCTGAAAAAATATTTCTTTCAAAAAATAAAACTCATACTGACACCAAACTTTTGAACCATATTAGCTCGGTCTCAAATCCTAGTGAGGATTTGACTTGCACTACAGTCACAAAGGTAGAAAGCAACATTAAGCCTACTCAGATATTTAATTTCGACCAAATGCTATTCTTGTTGCAATCCCAGAATGCATTGCAACAAGTTCCATATGGAGTTGAGTCAAGGAGAGTGAAACGGTAACGAAAATTTCTTTAAATAATGAAAAGTATTAGTGAAATAAAAGGTACAAAATTATAAAAATTTACTAATTTAGCTAATATTTGTAATATGCCAAAGCTACAATATATTGAAATCAATTGCGAGTTCTGTCTTCCATGTGCTTCACGTGAATTTAGTGTACACTTGAAGTTGCTGCCTATTTAGAGTACTCTAAATCAATCACTTAAGAATCCATGACAGTTAGGATTCCGCTTTTGGGGTAATTTTTTTGCACTGATTTTCCACTGTTTTTCTATGTAAACAAACTAAAACGTTTTGTATGTCTTGCAACGTGGTGCTCAAGTTAAAAGAAGTAAAACTTTAAAAAAAGGCAGTCCTTTTTCAATCCACTTATCGGTGTCTCACATTTTACATGCAAACATTCTGTGCGAATAGCCTCTTAGAAGTTGTACACACAGAACATGATGATGAAGAGATGGAATACAACCAAGTGAAAATGAAAATCCATGGGTTTAAAAAATAAAGTTGAACTACTTTTAACTTGACGTACCTTAAAGTGCAAAGTGTAAGATGCTGCAAAAAAATGAAAGACACGACACAATGGCTGAAAACCACACAAAGCAGGTGTACATGGACCACCAATTAAAAAAAGAAAAAGTATGCTGCTCATATAGGAAGTAGACAGTGAGGTTGCTCACTACATTTTGAAACAAAGTAAATACACACCATCTGAAAAAGAAACAGAATACAGAACAGAATCTATCATTATTTTAATGGTGCAACTGTACATTTGAATATTTTATTACACATACATATAAATGATCCAGTGCATAGCTTAAGCCAAATCAGGCTTCTCTATTTACAGAAATAAATGTGACGCCAGGTGACATCAGACTCGCCCTCTCCAGTTTTGGCTTTTAGTGCAAGTCATCATTAGCTGGGCCCTTGAAAGTTGAACCCTGACCCTTCACAGTGTGTGTGTGTGTGTGTGTGTGTGTGTGTGGATCAGAGCTGCTGTCTCAAGCTGGCCTGCGGGTTATGTGTCTGAAGCACATTTTATCAACATTTGAGTGAGACAATCAATGCCGATAACTGTTTTCATTTCAATTTTATATGTAACATTAAGATTTCACATTAACAAAATGTGAAAATGTCAAAGTTTGACCGGTAACATGACAATAACGCTGGTATATCTGTACACTTCGGAGAAATAAGCGCCCGCATATTTCTGTGTTGTGGCGCAGCTCCGCCCACCGGCTGTGAGTGTGTTGTGTATGTGTGGTTTGATAGAGCCAAGCTGTTGGTGGTAGTGTGTTGGGGTCAGGGTTCTTCAGTCAGCACCCCGTCCCTGAGTCGAGCACACGGTACCCCCCTCTTCCCATCAGTCCTGGGTACAAATAAACCTAGTAGCGCAGTGCTCCTCTCCACAGCAGGCTGTCACTCCTCTCTCAGGCTCATTAATCAGAGCCAGGGCAGATTAGACTTCAAACAAAAACAAACTCCAGATATACCGTTCTTCCAACATGGACCCTCACTCCCAAGTCTATGGCATTCTCATGAAACCAATTGAAATTTCACACAATGCAAAGTGTTTGTGTGAAACCGTAGACATATCGGCATTATTAAAGAATCAGAGGGTTTAGCAAATGTTAAACCCAAAAATAAAATTTCTGTCATCATTTACTCATCTTTATGTTGTTCTAAACTTGTATGAATGACTTTCTTCAGTAGAACATATAATAAAACGTTTTGAGAGAAGTCTCCAAACCAAAAACTGTTTGGCAACCAACATTCTTCAAAATATCATCTTTTGTCTTCCGTCAAAGAAAGTAAGTCATACAGGTTTGATACAAAATTGACAATTTTAGGTGAACTATCCCTTTAAGGATGGGGTATGAGTCATTGAAATCTTGACTAGGGTTTCTTATGCTGATTTCATATTCATTTTGCATACATTTAAATGTATAACTACAGAACTTAAGCAAATTGAGCGACTATGACTTGTTCAAGTGTTTTGCATATCTGTTTTTTAACTGCATTACAAATGCAAATGCCCAGTTTAACTTTATTACCCATTTTACTAAACAAGTGAAGAGATATTTTGCCCAAATATGTAAATTGTGCAATTATTTATTTCCCCTCATGCTCTTCCAAACCTGTATTTCTTCTTTTGTGTTACACTAAGAAATAAAGGCTTCCATTGAACTATTATTCAGGTGGCTCATTTCCATGCTACAACGAATGAGACTGAAACTTTCAAGCTGTAAATATAGAACATGAAATAACCATTAAAGAATCATAAAAGTTTTTAATATGCCTCATGAGCTATTTTCCAAGTCTTCTGGAGTCATATGATAGCTTTGTGTGAGGAACAGAGAAAACTGTTACACTTATAGGTGGAGTTTGAACTTGAGAATCGTATCAGTCCAATTCCTGAATTAATTATTCAGGCCGGTTTTGTGATCTGGATCAATTTAATTATTGAAGAAAAAAAAGAAAAAAACATTTGTTCATAAATCCAGCACCACTACTTATCTCATGAATGCAGCAAAGAGAGCTAATGTGGAAGATTTGCAGTCAATAACAACTTTAAATTTCATTATGTTCCATTCACAAATCTATCATATGACTTGTAAAACACATGTAATGCAGTCACACGGGTCACTTTTATGGTGCTTTTGAATCCTTTTTAAAGTTTGAAAGCCTCATTGTAATTTAATGGAGCAACCAGTACAAATATAAATTCCTTCATCAGTGTCCTGACGAATAAATAAAGTTTTACGGGTTTTGATCGACATGACAGTGAGCTGAAAAATGTAAAATCTTGCATTGCAATTAGATTTGCATCTGCTGACATTATATATCAGTATGTTACAAAATGCACATATGCTTTTCATACTATATCTGGTTTGAAAGTACACAGATTTCCAGTCACAAAATGAATTGAACTTCTGGGAATAGTTGCAGTTTAACTTCCCTCAAAGCGGGCGGCAGCACCATGGGCCAAAGCTATTAGCCAAGTACACAAACAACAGATAAGCTAAACCTATGGAGCGATAAATGCCCAGTAAGTGTTCAATTAATCTTAACATTCTGCCAGTGATTAACTGTGACTTGAATTCAGAATGACTACACAGCTCTGAGATTTTTATAACCACGTGTGAGTGAAGAACAGGGGGAAAAGGAAGCAAACACTGCCACCTTTAGGTAGCCGGTGGTACTGACTTCTTTTAGGCTTTAAGCAGAGACATCAGGGGCAGGAGAGTATGTTATTGTACTGTGTACTCTCTGCTCCCGCTGTGCACTGGGGAACCTCCTGAAGTCCAGGACTAAACAAGCGCTCACTCTGTCCACGACCGGGTGCTGCGTTTGAGTGACACGCCGCTCACCGAGTGTTTGTCTACGTCCCTGGGAAACGGGGTGGTGTCAGCGCAGCGACGGGCCTATCCCATCCATCAGTGTCAGGAGTGGCGCATGACTAATGGACAGGAAGTACAACCAGAGAAACAACAATATTTGCAGAATATATTTCAGAAACATTAGGCCACTTTCTCCAACGGTTCTTATTTCAGCAAACTGTAATGGGGCTTGATCCTGATTTATGGCCGTGTTTATCTGTTTTGCAGCGGCGCTTGCGGTTCGTGTTGCTCTAACCTGGATCTGTGTTCGTGTTCTGTAGAGCAAACGTGAGGACCTTATTGGATTATCTTGACCTGTGGTAAAAAGCTAGCCGAACTCCCCTGGATTTGGTTTAAAAATTATGACTCATAGAGGTAAAGTAAAGAAGCACTTAATTGTTAGCACTGACCCTCTGGAATTATCATATGAAATATCATATATTAAACTGAAATAGATTTGCATTCTGTGGTCATTCGAAGATCAAAGATATGGCCCTGATGTGCACATAGACGAGATAAAAACGGAAAAGGTTTTTAGATGCTTCCTGTAACTCCATAACTCACATGATCATAACCCTGTTTACTGGTTCCCGTGTGCTCGTGTGATCAGGGAAGGGATGCTTAACCTCAGCAGCCCGTTACCGTGGCGTCAAGACCGGAGCGTTTAGTGATGCTGAGTTTGGTGAGCTCCTCGGCGCAGGTGGGGTGTATCCCGACCGTATTCCTGAGATGTCCGTAGGTAAGCCCACACCTGCAGATATAAACACAGACTGTATTCATTCGCCCACAGGTGTTGTAACTCACACTGAGTTGAATTTACACACAACTGTGCATGTAATGAAACAGACACCTGGGTGATATCAGAACAAATGAATGTAATCTGACTCCAGCTCAACATCACGTGCAGGTGAACAGAGACGTGGAACTTACTGGAAGCCCAAAGAAAATCCCTGTGTGACCTCGCCAGCGTTCGGCCCAGTAAAATGCAGACCCAGCACGAGCTGCTCACCCTCCCGTAGACAAATCACCTGCAGGAAAGAGAACATGGATTTAGTTATTAGTTCATAATTGAGATATGATGACCATCATCATTTGAACTTCCAAAGAAATTTATCCTTTTACTCTCCAAGGATGCATGATTATCAAAGAATCCTACACAATAGTGGGTCCACAACAGCTCAACACCTTAAACTTATAGCATTAAAACTCAATTTCTATTTTAAAACCCCTTTTTCAGCAGCCATTACTCCAGTCTACTAACAAACTGATACATAACTACCAAATCAGCACATAAGAAGGATTTCATAAAGATTGAGAAACCTTTTTTATCTGAACACCTAAAGACAGCTGTAATGAATAATCATTCAGAAAAGTCAATGTCAACTGTCAAAATTCAATGTCTTTTTTGCAGTTGCTTGTGTTTTATAAAAAAAAAAAGGTCCAAAAATATTGTGTGTGCTAACTATTTTAAAATACCTTTATATAGCACTGAGTTGCATCTCTCTCAGCCACAGTGAACTCGAGCGGTTTGTAGAAGGCATGGTACACCTGTTAAACCAGACAAAACAAAAACTATGATACACCAACAACGACATCATTTCCTGAATCATCAACCACTTGAGCTCGTCATTTTACAACAAGCACTTGGAAACAAGTGCTGCTACTGTTATGTTTGTGTCTGTTACTGCTCTAAACATTTTGTAGGTGCTGAAATCATCATTATTGAACATGCTTCAGAGCGAGCGCTCTGGCGTGCCGACACATGCTGCTCACAGCTGTCAGGCCCAATGGGATGCTGCATTTTTGATCATCTCTCATCAACCTCTACAAGCATCAGTCAGCCCTCCTGAACACCTGTCAATCAAACCAGAGGCACACCCCTCTCTGAATGCTTTAGGCTTTAGAGCCATGCAGGTGTGTGAGGACCCAGTATACACATACACACACACGTATACAGTAATGTGCTTCCATGGCAGTTGTGCAGAGCCCACAGTTAGGATAATGAACTATATTACTTGGTGGAAGAATTGTTCACCCTACTGCAATATTAACTGCATGTATTGCTGCTGCTGCCATTTTATAACTGCACTTCACATTGGATCTAACAGCACCCATGGTAAATTTGATGTAATATACCTCAATCTGGTCTTTGCCATGTCTCTTTTCAGCCTCTTCTTCAGACAGACCCACACAGCCGTACTCTAGTGGAGTGAACACTGTAGTGGCCACCTACACACACACACACACACACACACACACACACACAAATAATTTAACTGGAGAACATCCATAATAAAAAAAATAACAAAAGCAGCACTAGAAGGTTGCATCAAGGTTTTTTGTTGCACCAAGACATTTTTTGTTACAGTATTCTTGAAATTAATTCTCCTTACTGTCCAGTCATTTCAATTTTTAATTATTTGGGAGTTCCTATAACTTTAAAAGAAGTTTTTTTTATAATTACATTCTCATAAAAATTACTGTAATGTAATCACACACACACACACACACACACACACACACACACACACACACACACACACACACACACACACACACACACACACACACACACACACACACACACACACACACACACACACACACACACACACACATGTTTGTAAATTATTATATGTGTGTAATTACATTACAGTAATTTATTTATTTTATTTTCATATAAGTTTTTGACAGGCTTTGTAAGATTAATCCAGAAACAAAGAGAGAATGAGAACACATGCGCGTAACGAAAAACTCACATTCTCATAATACATGAGCTCATCGGAATGGCCCACCAGTCTACGGGCCAGGAGCTTTCCGGCCTTAATGGCTGTCGGGGTCAACTCGGGACGACCCTGAAATAGAGCATGAGTTGGCTTGGTCAGAGAACATGTACACACACAAAAACACGTGTTGTTATTGTTAACTAAAAATAATTTAAAAAATACATTAGATACGTAAATGAAAATTACGTATCTTCAAAATGTTGTCTTGGCAAATAACTGAAATAAATTAGGTTAATATTAATTAATACAATAATTGTATACTGTATAAATAATACTAAAATAAAGACTAACCCAATATTGGATGCGTTCAACAGCAAATCTAGTCTACAAGAATCGGGCAGGTCAATTCACAATGTGCAACAATACTACTGAAAAGATTTAAATGATAATTTTCTTTGCATTATGTTTTAATGATGTGTTGTTCAGTATAAATCCATGTACGATTAGCCAGATCAGACATTTCAGAGATTAGTATCATTTCAACATTACATGGCTGTCAGTCAAGATGATTATTATAGTGCAAAGGTGGACGGCTGCCAATCAGCGCTGTGAAAAACATGCCTACAGTAACAACACAGGAACAAGCAGCACTGCGGGGCGAATTCTCATTCACTGACTAATGGCATCAGCAACCAGTCTGATAACTTCTGTACATCCTGCTGTCCAAGAAACTGCCTTGGGTGTTTGGCTCAGAGTGTGTGTGTGTGTGTGTGTACACCACCCAGGCAGCTGTATAGTAAATGCACTTCTTGGCAGTAACCAGGTGCAGCTCAACATCTAGTTTTCTTTCGTTAAAAAAATGATAAGTCATGCACATTGATGTACAAAGAGCTTCTTCTGACTAGTTGTGTAGCGGTGTGTGCGTGCCAATAATCACACAGCTGCTGCAGCTGTGATATTTGATCTCGGTAGCCAGTTGTGTTGGAGATGTTACAGGGCAGCGACCTTCCAGGAGAGTGATTGAACTGACAGTCAGGAATATGCTGTAGATGTGTTGATTTCCAGCTGTTCCTTCTCAGCTGAATTTGATTAGGGCTGGGCGGTATGACGCTATATGTTTATATCGCACTATGTGAAAATTTCTGAAAATATAAGTAAAATATAAGTCACGATGACATCAAAATTAGCAATTCTTATTTTTTATGGAATATTGCAGTATTTATTGTAAACGATTTATCCGTGCACCTCGTTTTTTTTTGTTTTTACAAATTCATAAACCCTCGTAATCTTTCATATACCCCTCTCTTCTCTTCTCTGATGATGAGTTTACTGACATGAGGGCGGGACAACCTGTCACTTACATGAGATCACAGCAATATCAAAACCACAACGATCCAATCATATCCCGATGGACACATTCAAGTCATGCCCTACATTTTTTCTTGTTTGGGAAGTCGTTTCAATGGGTTTCATGCTGACTTTAAAGTTACTGGTAAGTGAGAGTACCGGTAATAAAGAAATTGCATTAATGAGAAAATAAAGAGCCGGATGTGCTAGATGTTAATAAGAGTTATTAATCACAACAAGTCATGAAAAAAAAAAAAAAACCTCAATGTGATACTCTGTGAAACAGTTGGGAGAGTATAAGTATACTGGATCCATGCATTAGGTCTTAAAGTGACAGCAGCCTAAAAAACCTGTGTCCAGTGTTGTGGTAACGCATTATGTAATCATTAACACAAGTTATGTAATCAGATTACTTTTTCAAGGAACTAGTAAAGTAACACTTTTTGTATCTTTAGTAAGAATATTTTTTTATTCAATTATACAGTGAAGACAACGAATGCTTTCTTCTTGTTGTTTTTTGTTTTGTTTTTTACTTTTGATTATTCAGATTCTATTAAATAAACCTACTGTACCGGAAAAACTCATATCATGAAATAAGATTTTGGTCATATCGCCCACCCCTACTAGTGCATTAATGACATTCATTCATAACGCCTACCTCACCGATGTCTCCGATAGCGAAAATATTTGGCACAGATGTGGCTTCATCAGCGCCCACAATTATCTTTCCAGTTTCTTTGTTGATCTCCACGCCAACCTTCTCCAAATTGAGGGTCTTGGTTTCAGGGACTCTGCCTAAACTCAAAGAGAAGAAAGCAATGACAGTTAGCGTGGACAGTTATTGCACAGCTTTTGGATGCTTAAGGCTGGAGTTTATCACTTGGCCTGCTGGGAGAATTTAGGGGTGGCTTTACACTATGAGATTAGAGGGCAAAATCTTATCCAGTGATTAGAAAAGAAAACACAAGCACAGCTGAGGTGGTGGTCTGACGGAGGGCGTAATGAAGAGAACTGGATGCATATCCCATCAGCCACCTGGGGCTTGTGGTGTCATTTCTGTCACTTCCTATCCAAGGGCTGAGAGAGGCTGTCGACACTTGTCCATCTCTGGCCCCCTTCCCCCATTCACGGCGTCTCAGACACGCACACACACAAGACTAGAGTCCCAATGCCTTCATAGGTATCACAATAAACAATGTTTGCAGCAGAAGCCAGAGGTACCCATGTAGATGCTATCAGACAGCAAGAAAAACAAACCTTAAGCCCCTTTTCCTGCCTCAAGCACAGAAACAACTTCCTTCTGCTGGACTACAGTGAGACCTGAGACACAGATAGGAGTATGTATGTACACATCGATTACCCAGAGAAAGAGTGAGAGATGGTGAAACAAAAATAAAACATTTTTCTTCAAATTGAAGTCTGAAGCTGGAGTTATATTGGCCAAGTAAAACTGTACTTACGACTAATTTGTTTTATACATTCAGTAAATTAAAAACACTAAATAGCATTTGGAAAATATTTTATGCTGATACACAGTTTCTGTGTGTGCCAATAATAGCAGCAAACGGAAAAAAACAGTTTCTTAACAGGTGTCCCAAACTAATTTACAATTACATTTCTATTTATAAACAAATTAAAAAAAATTCATAATGTGAATGTTCATAATTTAAATTCAGAATGAAACTGTACTGTAGGAAAATTAGTTAAACAAGCAGAAAAAATGATTTCAGAGGCGTTATTCATTTGTATGTACATATATACGTCTTTGAATTAAAGAACATGCATTTTTAATGACTTTAGAGTAAATTGCATCATTCACAGTAAACATGGAACTGTAAAGAGAGTATTCTTAATACTTTTGATTTTAGTTTCACTCAGTTAAAAAAAAAAGTTAAAAAATATATTTAAAAACCACCTAAATATCTCTCTCTCTATATATATATAAATATTTATTTTTTTATTATTATTATTAAATTATTAGCAGATAAATCTTTAGGCCACTTAAAAATCAAACAAAAAGTGTTGTAAAAATCACACAAAATAATGTTTTTGTTAAATTTTGTTTTGGCAATAAAATAATACTGAAATTATAAATACTCAATGTAATGCCTAGTTACACTAACACCACACAGATTGCCATAAGAAGCAGAACTGTAGTGAAAAAAATTACACTTATTTATAAGGCTGAGTTTAGAGGATAACGCCACAACAAAGGCCCAGAAGTCCACAAACTACAAGTGAAAGACATCCTTTGTTTTACACCACATTCCATCAGCAAAAAACCCCTTGAGATATCCTTCACGGCCCGTGGAAAAAGAACGTCCTTGACTTTGTGTGGGCTAAGACCTGATAATAGCGAGAATGTGCATTTTATTGGCTCAACAAAAAAAAAAACGACCCGAAACGATGATTACTGTAAAGCGGGAAAAGTACCAGTATCTGCGTCAAACTGAAATGGGGTATTCCTGCTCTGAACTTCCTGTCTCTTTTTCTGTCTGATTTGGGCTCCTGGAACGTCGCTGGGCATTGTGAAGGCTGGACATAATAACAGAGGACCACTGATAACGGCTATGCCTGAGAATTCAAACCCGCACCACCTCTCTCTCTCTCTCTCTCTCTCTCTCTCTCACACACACGTACACAAACAGCTGCCTCTGATAATGAACAAGAACAAAGCCTGGAGTTATACAAGCAAGAAATATCAAGGCCAACATGCTAATTAGACACAACAATCTGCCTGGCAAGACTTTAAATGAGTCTTATCGCCTAAACAGGCCGGAGAGAAGAATGGATGAAACAATAAGAAAGGATTGAGTCGCACTTCCATTCCAGTCACATATGGCATCAGTGTGAGATCTGTAATTCTCCATGGTGATTTTAATTACATCTTACTGCACAGTAGCAGAAAAACATCTCCTGGCAAATGTAATGCAAAACACCAGAGTGAAAAAGCCAAAATGTATGGCCTTAATGAATTAAACTCAAAATAGTGGCTTTGCCTAGACATAATAAAACTAATCTTACAAACATGATGTTTCCTCCAAAATATCAAAGTTATGGTCACTATTGTAAAACTGTGGTAAAAACAAAAAAACAAACAAACATTAAATGGCACATTTTGTTTAAGGGGAAGTGTGTAATTTCGAACAAATTTGAAAATATTTCCTGAACACTGTCCCCATCTCTCCATAATGCCACTATAGATAATAAAGTTTAATGTAAACACGGAACTGTTGAAATCATCACATTATATTTAGTCCAAATTCACTCAAAAATATTTGAAAACAGAAATTAACAGTCCAGTGACAAGATTGTGGAAATGTAAACTGGTACAAAGAATATTTTTGGCCAATGCAATCATGCAGATATCCTCTAAATGGAAAAATATTGGCCAAAAAACAAAAGTCTAATGCTAATTTGAACATGCAAATAATAAACACGACATTTTTAAATTTACATTTATCAATTATGGTAAACCGCACGTTTATTACAGTAACAATAACTGCAGTAACTACGACATTTTTATGAAAATTATAGTTATCATGCTAATTTTTAATAGCGTATAAAAAGAACATGAGAATCAATCAAAATACATTATATGCACACAATTGTGAACCAATAGGAAAGCATATTTACACAATATATATTACTTCCCTTCTTCAGTCCTCATAAAAGGGGTACACCTACAATATGGAGGAAATGTTCTCTTTCCTGGTGTTTAGCACAGCCACCTGCAGAGGGGCGCAGCCCAGAGGAAGGATGGAGGAGCGGCTCCGCTGGGGGTGAAAGACTGGAGGAGGGATGGGGCTGCTCGAGAAGTCGCCATGAGGGAGATTTAAAAAAAAGCCAATTTCTATGCTTCCACTGCGAGAAAGAGAGCAGGATGGAGAAACAGAGAGGCCACAGCATGAAAACACAGCATCCTCTCGAGGGTGTAATAGAGGATATCAGCCTCTGAAAGCTCTTTTCACTATGACAACAGTCAATACTAACACTACTTGACTATAAAACATATTATTAATGCTACAGGTTGGCAACCATAAACCCCCTACTCTAATGCATGATAGTACTTGATGGTGCAACTGTTTGTTATGATTCTCACAATTAATACATGTAATATTTATTGAACATTGCAGTCTCATTTTTCAAAGAAAAAATATTAAACCACAAGAAAGCATGTGTGATTTTACTGGTGATAGATCAATATTTTTTTGAGATTTTTCAAACCATTATAAATCATTAATAAATAAGTGTTAATTTAATTTCAATGGATAGTGCATATATGGTGTTTTAAAAATTTCCATTTTTTGTCAATTTTAAGAACTACATAAGTGGTAAGATAAGTACAATAATAATAAAAATTGTGTAAAATAAATGACCACTTTTCAGTTAATACTACGAGATATCGCTACAAATTTCACTAAATTGTAAATACTATATAAATAGTAAAATAATAATAATAAAATTTAGTAAAATAAGTGCCCATTTCCTAAATTACTTACAAGAAATTTTATTAAATTGTAAGTACTACATAAAATGTAAAAAAAAAAAAAAATTATATTGAAGTAAAACAAGCGTCTATTTAATTTCAATGGATAGTTAAAATTTGTTGTTAATAATTTTTATTTTTTAAATTAATTACAATAAGTTTCAGTATATATATATAATAAGTACTACATAAAATTGTAAAATTATAATAATGAAGTAAAATAAGTTCCTCTAATTTGAGAAATTTGTATATGTCTAATTTGCCTTTTTTGAATTATGTATAATATATATATATATATATATATATATATATATATCAGCATTATATTGCCCATCTCAAATGTTTTTTAATAAAATGCTAGATTTTACACACTAGGTTTTAAAGCATTTCAGTTTGTATTTTGACTAAATACTGTACACACATCTGTGGTAAAAGTCTATACACACACTGAAAGGATTGTAAAACCGAGAGAACTTTAATCCCTCAACAGCAAACAAGTCTGGACCAAAATTTCAGGAACACAAAAGGCCTGAGAAAGCCACTCAACACCCAAAGCCAAGGCTGCCAAACAGTGCAGCAGGAGTCACTACAGATCACTAAATCTCTCTCTCCGTGTCACACACATCCAGACAGGAAGCTGAAGTCTCATCCTCACTGTACACTGTAACCTGTGCTGCACTATCTTCTCACACCATCAACAAATAAACCGGATATTCCTGTATTCCTTTCATTGTCCCTGTAACCGGAATGAGAGAAATCAGACGAGTGAAAGATACAAACACATAGAAGAGGATGGCATCTGCAGTCAGAGATGCTGAGGGATGAGTAAAGCGGAAAACTGTGGAAGCTCTGGGTGGGTTTCCGTACAGAGAGACATGCAACCCTGGCAGGAAAACCCAGAGCAAGAGAACAAAGCAGGGAATGGGGTGACCCCAGGGCCCCTGGTGCATCCTGGTCCTGAAGAGCAGACCTCAGTCCAGTGATTAACACTTCCCTAGATGATTCCATCCCTCTCTCTTTATTACCCTGTTTTCAGGCCTGACAGTCCCATTTTTGCTGAAATAGCAGCACAGTGGTGTAGGACAATATAAGCGCAAACTGATATATGTATTATGAGGATTTATGCTTTTGAAATGTGATGAAAGCATCACTGATTACAGCGGATGAGTCAACCGTACAACATATATTCCTGAAGAATTAATCTATGTTAGAGTAGTTCTGATACAAATAAGAGATAATGCACAGTCAGACATTTATTAATCGCTATATAACCCTGACAGTGTGATCAGTGTATCAAAGGATTTACTTATATTTAGGTCAATTCTTTTATTATGTGAGAAGAAAGACACTATGGAGTGAGTTTTTGCATTTTTAACCTAGCCACATTTTTTTTTAAGTAAAAATAATAATTTTAAAAATGGCAAAGAAATTCAGAAAAAAAAATGAAAACAAAATGTCATTTTTATGGAAGTTCTCTCAAGAAAAGTGCCTAATAAATGAAATTATGCGGTGTATGTATTTTTGACGTACCTACAGCCCAAAGTACTGAGTTGAAGGTGTCTTTATGTTCCTCTTTGGTTTTTAGATCCATCCATGTGACCTGGAGAAGGCCAGATGGGAGCTTTTCCACACTTTTTGGTGTACACCTCCAGGAAAACTTGGTGCCATATGCCTCCATGTAGTCTGTGACTAAACCAGACATTTGCTGGGAGACAAAGAGAAAAAAAAGAGAGAAAAAAGAAAGAAATATTATATATATATATATATATATATATATATATATATATATATATATATATATATATATATATATATATATACATACACACGCACATCTCTATTATTTAGTCATGCAAGCTGAATAGTTTCAGAAAAAAAATAGCTAAATTACTTTTTAGTAACTAAAAGTAAATACTTTATATTGCATCATATGGAAAAAAATAAAACCCCTAAAAAATGGACAAACAAATTCTCCAAAAACTATTAATTTTACCTCTGCATATTTTTACATAGGCTATGTATTATTACAGAAGTATTTTAACTGAAATAAAGATAAGAGATTATCTACATAGTTGCAATCTTTACAATCTAACAAAAAGTAACTAAACAAATACATTTAAAAGCTTTTCCTCATCATTTGTTTTCTTAAACAGATTTTATTTGTACTGAGCAATTTGCTCTAAGTTGTCATTTTGTTACTCCTGTCAGACCATACTGCGGGTGTAATGCTTAATAATAACATGACAAATCTCCTGTCAGAACACTATAACCGTTAATTAAAGATGAATGCTTAAAAAACACAGTCATTAAACAAGTCTAGCCAGGTCTCTCATCCTGTTTTTGCCATGTAGCCTGGCGGTTCTACCAGGGTGAGTCACATTAAAGAATGGCCAAACCAAAAGTAATGTTATAGAGACTAATAATAACTATTCTTATCAGTGTATTTTACAACTCAAAAACAAATTAAATCAGGTTAATAAAAAATAAAAGGATTTTTTTCCCTAAATACATCAAAGAGGATGAAGTGTCAAGGCACCAAAACAGAGATGTAGTACCTGATCAAACCCCCGGAGGGCGATACTACGCACCATCACAGTGGTGTCCAACCCAATGCCTGTAAGGAAGCCAGCACATTCCAGTGCTACATCTTCACACACACAGTGAAGGAAAACATACAGTATTATTGGATGAATGTATATATTGGATGAGAAAATAATCCACAGTACAAAAATAAAATAGCACAAATATTATGGAACATGAAAAAGTGTATAAATCAGTCCAACAGCGACACCAGCAGTTAAAGTTACGGCGTGAGGCAGCGTCTCCCTTCCCTCCCCTGAGCCCATTGAGTTTTAACAGATCCACTAAAGCAGGGATGGGAAGCTCCGACCTTGGAAGGCACTGTCCTGCAGAGTTTAGCAGATGCAAATATGGTCCACAGTCTGCGGTTTCTAAAAGTGATTTAATAAAGCTTTTTAATATTTCCTTGCTAATTTATTGTCTCATAATCTATTAGGAAAAACTCATGGACTTCTGGAAAATTGGTAATAAAATTGGTGTTTAGGAATTAAAATGCAATTACAAATTGCATTCCAGACACTAAGAGGTTAAATGAGTAAATTATGTTATGTGGTATAAAAACTAGCCATAATCTGTCATTGAGTGCATTTGCATGTACCTGTACAATCATACACTACTTATGCTTAATATCATAACATGTAAAGACATGAAAACATTAGTGTTCTTTTTACTGGGTAAAGGTCAAAAACCACATTAGCAAAACCAACATCGATTTTTGCCCCCTGAACCATCTTTCCTCTGCATATAAATATTTACAGGCATTCTGGCAAAGAAAAACAGACTAAATGATCTGACTTATCAGCGTTTGGTCGAACATGTAAATGTCATTGATTAATCATAGCGCTACTAATAGAATCATCTCGATAGGTACATAGACACTTCCCCTGTAAAGTAAGTCTCGGCTTTGAAGGATACAACTGGCACCAACAACCAACCTGGAACACACAGAAAACAGCAATTAATGAGATCACAGATAAACAACATGAACAATGAGGTAACATAACCACAAACATGAAACGAATGCAAAAGAGTCAGTAAATTTGTCACAGGATATGGGAAACATTCTGTAAAATGATACTAAACAACCTGAAGAGAAAAAAATGCACACCACTTTACTTACACCAACACAAAGACAGGAAAACACAATAAAGATGACTTCAGAACAAAGAGAAATGACTGTGTGTGGTCGACGAGTACACCGCCCTGAGATTCACGGTCATGGCGAAGTCTAATTGCTAATTGAAGCCCCCCCCCCCAACAAAACACATCCCTAAGCTCTAACCTGCCCTGGTGGAACAAGTCTGATGATAAGGAATGACATGGACTAGAAACCCTCTGTCTGGATTAGTATAAGAGACATTCCTTTTTATATAGAATGACAAACACAGGATACATGAGAACAAAACGCATTGCAATAATTTGCAGGTCTATAACTTTTTCTAATCTGTTGATTAGGGAATCATTTGTCATTTGTGTGCTACAGTAGAGATGAAACAAGTTATTATTT
Organism: Siphateles boraxobius; assembly: GCF_051911475.1. NCBI lineage: Eukaryota > Metazoa > Chordata > Actinopteri > Cypriniformes > Leuciscidae > Siphateles > Siphateles boraxobius. The sequence continues at coordinate 13,808,601 of NW_027508855.1, read as the reverse complement.
GTAAAAACATGCTATATTCATTCTATTTACAGTACACAAATCCCAGCTTAGACTGAGCGTAATATTATTATGCAAAGTCCAATGCAGATGAATGAAAAACAAGTGCATGAAAGTATGCAAATAAATCACAATTTTGTATAACTAGACACTAAACAAAAATAATCACAATCATAATCATATTGTGACCCAGATATCAATGTCATATCAACACGCCTTTGCTGATTCCAACCCCAGCATGAGTCCATTGCCATGTTTTCCAATTACGTTACCTCTCTCTCTCATATATAAATGTCCTTTCACTCCCTATTAAAGTGTCCCTATTATGCTTTTTCAGATATTACTTTATATGTAGTGTGTAATATAGCCGTTTGTGAATGTAAGAGGTCTGCACAGTTTCATAAATCAAAGTGCCAGATAATTGCTAGAGTTATTGTCTCCCAAAAGAAAGAACCAATTTTGAACTGCCTGAAACGAGTCGTCAGTAATTGCAGTCTTACTTCCTGCACAAACCTACGTAAGTTTGTAGCAAATTTGCATAATTCCATAATAAACTATGGTCTTCATTGGGTGCCTGCGAACAACGTCTACTTTGACTCGGCTTTAAACACTGTAGCTGAGGCCTGGAAGAGGCGAGTTGGTGCTGTCGACGGGTCGAGAAGATAAGGATTTCTGCGCTGCGAAGGACAAATCCACTTTGCAAGCACTTCCAAAAGAAAAGCCTCAAATTGATATGGTTAAAATGGTTACTCTTCATATCACTGTGTATTTAAGTGCTGAGTAAGCCTCCGGTGCTGAAATTCAGATTTGGTAATGGTTGTTTTGTTTCCAACTCGCGCTGTCAGTGTTTTTTGACTTTGGATGCATGTAAACCTATTGTAGTAGACCTCCAAAACAAAATGTGCAACCATTAATATTCTGTCTCTCTATGTTCCATAGTATTGTATTAGTTTGCTGGTGCATTTCTTTACCTTCCCTCTAGGGGTCAGTATTATGGAGGTAGTTTTGTTTCTTTATTATTCAATCAAAAAATATATATTTTCAATTAAAAAAACCTTCACTTCAATAAAAGAAAAACTTTTCAATCAAAGAAAAAAAGTATTTGAATCCAAAAATATATTTGAGACTCAAAAAAATACATTTGAACACTGCTTTTCTTTGATTGAAAATGTTTTCTTTGATAGAAGTCCGTTTTGTTTTGTTTAAAGCAACCTTTTTAATTGAAGTAACATTGTTTTTTGATTGGACCATATAATAGGTAGGACATTTGTGTCTTAATCATTCAATCAAAAAAGAAGTTGCTTCAAACAAACAAACAACAGAATCAATAAAAAAGTCACTTCAATGAAAAGATAAACATTTTCAAATATAGAAAATCATTTTTGAATGCAAATAAAATATTTGAGACTCCAAAAATTGCATTTGAACACTTTTTCTTTTTATTTAAAATGTTCTCTTTGATTGAAGTAATCTTTTTTGTGCTTGGGCCACACATGGGTAGGACATTTGTGTCTTAAACATTCAATTCCAAAAAAGTTGTTTCAATCAAAAAAAATATTTTCAATCAAAGAAAAAACTGTTCAAATGCAACAAAAAAAATTACCCCGTGAATAAAAAAAGTATTGAAGAGAATGTGTTTTTTCGTTGTTTTTGTTTTTTTATTTGAAGTGAAAAAAATTTAGAAGTTCAAATTGTTTTGATTTAATCACTTTTTTTTGAAGTGCAAAAAGTTTTGAAGTTAATTTTTTTTTGATTGAATCATTTTGACACAAACGTTCCGCAGTGGGCGGGTGCTTCTCTATTGGTCAGACATGTTTGATTGAAAAGTGTCTACACCAACGACATCTTTCTGACAAAGAAGTCATGTTCGCCACTAGCCAGCAAGCTTTTTGCCAGCAAGTGGAGGGAGTGGAACTTCACGTTCATAATCAAACTTCTTTTTTGATTGAATGATAAAGACACAAATGTCCTACCTATTATATGGTCCAATCAAAAAACAATGTTACTTCAATTAAAAAGGTTGCTTTAAACAAAACAAAACGGACTTCTATCAAAGAAAACATTTTCAATAAAAGAAAAGCAGTGTTCAAATGTATTTTTTTGAGTCTCAAATATATTTTTGGATTCAAATACTTTTTTTCTTTGATTGAAAAGTTTTTCTTTTATTGAAGTGAAGGTTTTTTTAATTGAAAATATTTTTCAATTTCAGTTTCTTTTAAAATAAGAAACAAAACTACCTCCATACAGTATCTCCTTTAGTGTTTTTTGTGCGTTTTTCGGCGCTCGGTGGTGATGCGTGTAGACAGGCAGCAGGCAAAGATTTTGTTTCACCCGGTGTGAGAAAAAATGTCCTGAGGTGTCGACATTCTACTGTCCTCTCAGACCCCTTATTTTGGGAAGCTTTGACATGCCATCATTTGTAAGTAATTAGTGGTCAATGTTGTTTTCTAAATGTTCTGTTACTTAAGAGGTTATTTTAACGCTTACAAGGAAAAAGTTGATTGTGATCTAAGCCAAGCTAATGTTGCTAGCTTCTGTTTACTATGTGGTTGCACATTATCCTATAAGTCAATGCTAGCTCTGTTTTTTCTCACAAACCACGTCGTCAGATTGTACATACAAATTGTCAAAAGTGAAACTAGTAGCTTTGGTTTTTTCCTGTGTAAATTTGACTAAGGCTTGCTGAGTCTACTAAATCTAACCAAAGAGGAAAGATCTGTTATACTTTTACAGAATAGTGAAGACAGAACACAAATTTACAACTTCTTCTACAGTAGCAGTCAATAAAAGTAGGGATTATAGGTATACCTGTGAATTTGTGTACTGAAACCGCAGTATATTCTGTAACCACATGGTGGCAAACTGACACAAACTGAATTAGGCCTATTTGAAGATGTAATCTTGCGATTCTTATATCTTGAATTCTGATCACTTCCAGCATTTAAATTCACAGCAATGCGTCTTGATTTGTTAAATAATGTATTTTTAATAATATTTGCTTGTATGTTCACAGTTTTACAATAGAAAAGAGAGGTCTTCAGTAAAGGCACTGAGAAGCAAACTGTGTCCTGTCATTCCTGGAACCACCTTCTCTTACTGTATGTTTAGCTCGCTGCATAGGCTGAGTAGCCACACACTCAACCGAGGGCAATAGAATTAACAATAGGGCTTCTTTAAATTTGTAGCATAAAATGTAGCAAAAGGGCAAAAATTAGAAGGAAAAAAAAACATGTCCTTAAAAAAACGTAGGTATTTATGAAAGGCCTATCATAACATTCTCTTCAGCTGAAGTCCCACTAGCTTCTACATTCATGCAGAAACAACAGCAGGAAAGAGAGTTTATCCTGGGAAGTGTGTGGGAACTGTGCCTACTGTAGACTCAGTCAACCTTGGGCAGCACTTCTATAATAACCCCGACCATGATAAGATCAGCAAGTTCATGCTGTGCCTTTCCTAATGTCTGCCCGGACCGAGCCTCCTTTCATTTCAGCAGAGCAGAGAGAGAGAGATAAGCACAGGACAGAGAACTATTTACTGCGCGAGCATCTGTAGGTCCCGAGGCCCATTGGACACCTGAACCACAGGCAAAATAGTTACCTGGTTTCCTCAAAACAAGTTATTTTCAACACTGACTTTTATATAATGAGCCCAAGGGTGGATATCATACTGAATGCATTATTTGGTAGTCTTCAGAATCCAAAGCATACAGTGTGTCATCAGTCCTGACAGACGCTCTGCTGTTATGGTGGAAACAACTGCACAAGTCAGGAATGCGTGCCAATGGCCTTGCTCATGCCCATCAGTCACCAAGGTCTTGCCACTTCCACAGGATGAGCACTCTTACTGGCAACAGCCTGAAATCGCACCTGTACAGCTGACAGATCAACGGCAAAACAACATCACCTGCCTGAGAAGGATGTAGCCATGACAAAAACTAGCATGACTTAAAGAGAAAGCTGCAGTAAGGAACTGAAAATCCAAGTTTAAACAGAAGTCCATTTTTGAAAAGTGCACTATCAAAAAATGTATAAAATAAATTCAATATACTTGCAGACTAACAAATGCAACTTGCTAAAAGTAACAAGCACACTTAAGCAAGGCAGCAGGTAAAGCAGATTTCTTGACCACTTATGACAGGAAGAAGTGCTGAAAGTGTTTGCTCAGATCTAGTCACAATCTGCTCACAACATAAAAGTCACTTACGTTTTTTTGGGTGACTCTCTGAGCCAGAAGACATCATCACTTGTGATCCCGAACTCCATAGCTCCCGGGACCTGGAGGATAAACGCAGCTTTCAATTTAATCATTTCCAAATTTTATTGAATATTTTAAAGATGTAAAACTATTCAAATCAATATAAAATTATAAATAATATCAAGTGTTCTTAGTTATGTAATAGTAAAAATATACAATATAATCCACAATTCCAAATATATTATTGTAAATAATGATAACAATTTTCTAATATAAATGTAATATACAAAATATAAAACACTGTCACAAATATTAATTGTCCTAAGAAGACATCACTTTCTTTAAGGGGTCATTTATATTTTGTATCCTTTACCACTATCTCCATTGAAGCAAAGATAAATAGCAGGCTTTCAAGTGTGATTTAAGAATAATATCAATTGTATCATATTTGGAAAGCCAGAAAGGAAATTATCTCCCCCACACGCCTATCAGCAGAACAAGGTCACATACTAGAAAGACAACACCCACACATGCCCGCCTGCACTCGCACGCACACTTACATGTGTAGGGTACTTTGGCCGTCCACCAGTAGCTAACACAATGTTCTTGGTGGTCAATGTTATCTGTGAATACAACGATGCAGGATAATCAGGAATATGGAACAAGAGATTGGTGGTTAAATAACATTTCAGAGAATTAAGTTGCTATAAATTCAAAATCATACCTCTTTCCCTTTGGCATTTACAGCTCTGATAGTATGTTTATCCACCAGACTGCCATTCATATTCAAATATTTCACCTTCCTGTTACATCGGACAGAGAGATAGCAAGTCTAAGTAAGAGAGATAGTAAGAAAGTTGCCTACTGACATCACAATTCCCCATCAACTTTGCAAAAGTGAATTCATTTCTACAAAGTCATGGAGAAGTAAGAAAGCTCAACAACAAAACAAGATTTGATCATTAATATTGATGTTCAAACCAAAACTGACACCTCTGTTCTAACATCAAGACATATATTTTGGAGCATTCTGGGAAATGACATCACCACACCTGTTTGCCTCACAGCCATACAGTAAGACGGCTGAAATTTAGGATAATTTATCACAAAGGCACATTCATTTAGCCTCAGACTGTAATTACATGATTAGATGGTGAAAGAGATGGACAGCTAATGAGATCTACAGGGAAATAAAGATTCTGCTCTATAATGTCTGTATATTTAATCCAAAATCATCCGCAATCTTTTTAAGTAATTAGCTAATACACAGTTTTTGCCCTCAGGGAAGTGCTGGACACTTACTACAGGCTAGAGCTGCAGGATTCTGGATAAATTGTGAATAATTTTTTTTTTAAACATATAGATCACGGTTCTCCCATAATTCTGAATAGACAACTAAACAAAAGTCATTTTCTAGAGTTTCAGACAAAATGTTAATTTCTGCAGTCTATTTAAAAATATTTAATTATTATTTTTTTTAAATCGTTTGAAAGAATGATTCAATGACTCACTTATGACTTTTTTGAACAAATCTCTTGAATGATTGATTCAATTACAAATACATATTTTTAACGGTCTGGTTAACTGTTGTAACAATGTTATTGATACAATAATTTGTTGAAGAGTCAAGTAACTTTCAAAAGTGGATTTACTCTACTTTGATCACTACTGTAGACATCAGTGTCTTCAACATAATATCTCGTTATTTCGACATAAGTCGTTATTTCGACATAAAAAGGGGACATTCTAATCTGCATTAAGCCACATTAAGCGTTCCTATAATGGTTTTCTATGGGAGGAAAATGTTTAACGTGTAATTAAATACGTTGCGTTCTTATTCTGGGCTCATCTGATTTTTTGTACATAGTATAGCCTACTTTATTATGATTGTAGTATCATAATGATTAATAAATACACGCACAATTATCATATAACTTGATTAAATGAATGTGCAGCAATTTGTACAAATAGAGAGTCTGTATGCTTACTATACGTGTTGTAGGCTGTAGCCATTAAATAAGCGCATTTAGTTTCATATTTGTTATTTTTTTTCCATCTATGTTGATTATGAAAAGTGAACAGCATGAGTAAGATAGGATGCGCAATATATCGGGGGACATGGAGTGGGTCAGACATGATTTTGACCACTTTATTAAGTTTTGTTTTGTAGAAAGCCTTTCTTTAAAGTGAATTTTGTTTTGTATAAATTGTATCTTAATTTTAATACATTTTTCATCAACCAATTGACTGGATTTAATAAATAAGAAGCAAATATAGCAGACAATATAATCTTGACATGGAGGCGCCGGCGCGGTCACTTGCATTGCACGACACTGACACAGAAAACACTAGTTTATTAATAAAAATCAATGCAAGCGTGTCAACGGATTTACTTTACAAATTCACAACTTGCTTGATGCACGCACAAGTATTATGTCGCAATAACGAGAAATGATGTTGAAATAACATTATTATTAATAATAAATCTTTAAGCATATTTGATTGAATGCAGAAATTTGTGCTTGTTCAATTTAATAAAATTAAAAGTTGAATTGTGATAATTAAAATAATTGAATATTAAATATTGAGTGGCCAAGTTTTTCTAATTTATTAATAGTATATATATATATATATATATATATATACCTGCGTTAGAAATTCTGTGGCGCCGCCCCTGACAAATGGGCTCCATGTAAAACATACAAACCATATTGGAAAAAGAACATTTTGGCTATGTTGTTTTAATAGTAAAACTTACTTGTCTTGTAGTTGCACTCTGTGGCCCCAGTTTAAAGACCTCACATGGTTCTGGACAGCCTCAGCCATCGTTGGCCTACAACAGATTACACAAAAACTTATCTTATCTGGTCACAACAATGCAAATCACAAAACCTCACATGCATTTGAGATCTAATATTTCATCTTTCAACTTTTGCACTGAAATAGGTTTGAGCACATGCACATGATTTAAATGAGCTATAAAGAGGAGATAAATTGGAGACAATTTACAATATAAGCTCCATTTGTTCATCTTGGTTAACAAACTAACAATGAAAAAATACTTCACAACAAATATAAATGTTAATTCCAGCATGTACTAATACATTATTAAAACCAAAAGTTGTATCTGTTAATATTTAATGGACCTGAGCTAACATGTTTTTATTAACTAATGTAAACAAAGATGAATGCAAAGATGGAAAAACTTGATGGCGAGTAAACGACAAAATTAAAAATTTTGGGTGAACTATCACTAATGCATTCACCTACATTAACGAATGAGACCTTATTTTAGTGTAACCTACGGTGGCCGAGAGAGCTCAACGTTCTGCAACCTAAAGAAGACGCATGCAAATAGAAAAAAACAAAAACGCATGCAAATAAAAAAAAAACACCCGCAAATTAAGAAAACATCTTCATCAGTTTCACAACACACGTGCTCCAAATACTCACAGCACAACCAAATACAGAAACGCGCTGCAAGTAACACAGACCACAACGGAAATGTTTCCGGGGAACCAAATAAGTGACGGACCCGGCTGGGACGTGCTTATTGCTTGTGAGCATCCCTATGCCCTACTCCCTTCGAAGGGCAGATGGCAGAGCTCTTCAAGTGGGACTTTGAAGTGAGCTTGGCACTAGTGTGCCATTTATGTAGCCGTTTGGAACGCACTTGATGAAGGGAGCAACGAAAGACAACGTAATTTCCAACGTAAATATTTTCACCTGGGATGTTCCCATGACAACGCAGCACGTTGTCCATCAGCTGAATAGCTGTTCTGACGACAGAAATATAATGCTGTTAACATAACGGTTGCAAATAAATGTATTTTTTTATTTTAACTTCACAAGAGAAATGTTAAAATATGCGTTTTATATCCGTTATATCTGTGTGTCAGTGTCTCAACTTTAAACCTTTGGACCCTACATTACCTAACAGTTCTTATGAAACGTTTCTTTATGAAAATTTAAACATAACATGAAACAATTTGTATAGTGCAACTGATGTATAGATTAATATCTTGCCTTCATGTTCTTCTTTATCTTATTTATTTATTTTATTTTTCAGCTCATTGCTCTTTTCTCATTTGTATTCTGATGACATTGAACATTTTGTTAATACATTTTGTATATTGTATACAAGTTGTATGTCATAAAAAATGTAATCTGTGTTTTGCGGGGAAAAAAAAGTTAAAAGAAATAAAATAAAGAAGAATTTTGAGCTGTAAGCAAAGAGTATAGACGAACTATAAAAAAGTATAATATTATAATATTATTAGTGGTGCTTGCCTATGGCAAAGCAACACTATTGTTATCTCACATACTTATTAGTGGTGCTTGCCTATGGCAAAGCAACACTATTGTTATCTCACATACTTATTATTCTTATTCTTCTTATTCTTATTCTTCTGGCCACTTTTTCACGCGCTACTCCTCCCGCAGTTTTTGTCACAGACCCACGAATGAGGCGTCAAAACGTGCGGCCTGTTCGGGAATGGTGTGCTATGACTTTTATAAGGGATCGGGGGTACGATGTTCGCCCCAGGGGCGAAAAACCGGCCGAAAAATCCCATAGACTTAACATTGCGTCAAACTTTGACGAGTCGTAGCTCGGAACGAGGATGTCGCAGAAACGTGTAATTTACCACATTTGAAGAGGCTGACAGACTCTGTAAGAACATACCACACAATGGGGTAAAAGTTGCACCCCTGGGGGGCAGGAGCTGCCCAAAGTTTCCCCATTGACTTACTATGGTGTAGGACGGCCCATGAAATGGGCCGTCCTACACCATAGAAACCGCTTTTATATTGAACATAACTCTGGATCACAGTGTCGTAGAGACAAAGGGGCGGGCTCATTTTACTCAGACAACCAATCAGTCTCTCAGGATCATTGTGAAGCTATCAAGCCACGCCCTAGCAACCATTTAGAGCACCTTAGCAACAACTCCCATAGACTTCCATTGAAAGAGATCGAAGGGATATCTCTGGACTGAATTGTCATAGAAACATGAGGGTGGTCTCGTTTGACTCGGGGCAGCAAACAGCCAATCATGAATCACCTCAACACTTCCTAGCCACGCCCTAGCAACCATTGTCGAGCACCTTAGCAACCAAAATCCAAATATCTTCCATTCTGAATGTCACAGAGGCATGGGAGTTGGTTTATATCATTCATACTGACAAGCAGCCTTTGGAGTTTCATGATTGGCAGCTGCCAAGCCACTCCCTAGCAACCAAACAGAGTACCCTAGCAACCATTTTGCAAGACCTATATCTCTGCATCAAAACATCGTATAGAGATGGGGGTTGGTTTATACATTCACATTGACTTTGGAGCTTCATGATTGGCAGCTGCCAAGCCACTCCCTAGCAACCAAACATAGTACCCTAGCAACCGTTTTGCAAGACCTATATCTCTGCATCAAAACATCGTATAGAGATGGGGGTTGGCTCTTTTTACTCATGCTAGCAAACAGGACTTGCTACATGCTAAACATGCTAGCAGTGAATAGCTACATGCTAATATTGATTAGCTAAGTGCTAAATCATGCCAATAAAATGCTACAAACTCAACAGTAACCATCTTTGACAACTACCAACCACCTAGTAACACCATAGTAACCACCCAAATTACCCTAGCAACACCCTAGCAACCACCCAGAACACCCTAGCAACCACCCAGAACACCCTAGCAACCGCCTAGCAACCACCCAGGATACCCTAGTAACCGCCTAGCAACACCCTAGCAACCACTCAGAACACCCTAGCAACCACCTAGCAACACCCTAGCAACCACCCAAAACACCCTAGCAACCGCCTAGCAACACCCTGGCAACCATCCAGAATACCCTAGCAACCGCCTAGCAACACCCAGGCAACCACCCAGAACACCCTAGCAACCGCCTAGCAACGCCCTAGCAACCACCCAGAATACCCTAGCAACCGCCTAGCAACGCCCTAGCAACCACCCAGAATACCCTAGCAACCGCCTAGCAACACCATAGCAACCACCCAGAACACCCTAGCAACCACCTAGCAACCACCCAGAACACCCTAGCAATGCCCTAGCAACCACCCAAAATACCCTAGCAACCAACCAGAACACCCTAGCAACCACCCAGAATACCCTAGCAACCACCCAAAACACCCTAGCAACCACTCAGAACACCTTAGCAATGCCCTAGCAACCACCTGAACCACATGAATAAGCCATATCTCAGCACCAGAACATAGTACAGACATGTTTGTTGCCTAGTATGCAATCATGTACCACACCCTAGCAACCGAGTGGCGAGTTTTGCCACTGCAAGCACCACTTCACATTTTCTTCTGGAAATGTACATTCTAGTTTATATATACAATATTATTTAAATATTATAGTTTATTTATAAAAAATATAGGCTTTCACTTCTTGTCAATAAACGTTCTTTGCTGTAAGCACGTCTATGAGCACGTCCCAGCCGGGTTCGTCATTTATTTGGTTCCCCGGAAACATGTCCGTTGTGGTCTGTGTTACTTGCAGCCCGTTTCTGTATTTGCTTGTGTGGTGAACTTTTGCAGCGCGTTTCTGTATTTGCTTGTGTTGTGAGTATTTGGAGCACGTGTGTTGTGAAACTAATGAAGATGTTTTTTTAATTTGGTGGTGTTTTTTTCTATTTGCATGCTTTTTTTTTCTATTTGCATGCATCTTCTTTAGGTTGCAGCATGTTGAGCTCTCTCGGCCACCTTAGTAACCGATTAATTCAAACTAATGCCTTGGGGGTTTAAACATCTCAAGAGACGATATAAAATAAATATAAAAGTTTAACAATAAAAAATACATCTAAAAAGGATAGAGATAAAAGAGTAAGAATAAAAATGTATTCATACACACAAACATACACATAACATACAACAGTAATATATGCATACACATTATTTATACCTAAATAAAGACATTTACACAAGTTCCTGTCCTTAAAGTAATGTATGAAAGGGCTCCATAATTTATATTATTGGGTTTCCTCTGACTTTCGAATTTAATCTTTACAAGTTTGAGGGCAAACAGAAAGTCAAAACCCCATAGACGACAGGTTGGAGGAGATGACAGCTTCCAATTAATAACTTGTCTAGCCAACAATGCAGAAAGTGCAATTTTATCCATCTCCAAAGCTGTTAGTTCAAAACAAAGCCAAATACAACTTAACATTGCTATTGTAGCTGTATTGGAAGTTGTATTTAAGGCCAGAATTTGGACAAAACCTGTAAAAACCCTAACCTTTTTATCAGACCATGAGTGCCCTCTAGTGAAATGATTGGATTTGACCCATAAGAAATCTGGGTTTTCACCACAAGATGGTGCTGTGCCACAGTAAAGTGTTTATGAAAGTAGCATTTATGTCACTGATCTGAAACAAAACATCACCCTGAATATTATATGAATTTCATAACATGATCTGATCAGTATTAGCTACACTTATTGTTATTGCAACAAGGCAGCTCTGGCTACAAGCAATGTCTCTACATACAGTCTCTGATATAGATCCATGAAACTCACCAGTCATGTGACAGGGATTCTGGGATTTGCCAGCCATACTTCCTAGCATCTTTGACAGCAGTGCCAAGCAGTGCCGCCTGATGCATAAGCTTCTTTGGAATACAGCCGACATTCACACACGTCCCGCCAAGACCCCACTTTGTGCCTAAAGGCAGCACTAACAGTATTAGTGGTTTTGGAAATAAATACATTACCAGTAAATAGATGACAACTATAAATGCTTCTGTCTGCATGTACCTTTGAGTGAAGGTTCAACATAGTCCAAAACAGCAACTCTGTGCCCTAATTGGGCAGCTGTAAGGAACAAAAAAAGTGTGAAGCATCAAAGAAAACATCAAATGTCATCTTAATTAGATACATTAAGGAAAATAACTTAAATGCCATTCCTAATAACTGTCAATGAAGTAGAGAATCCAAAATGACAAATACCTTCTTTTGAACATGCCAACCCTCCAGAGCCTCCACCAATTACCACCAGATCATAATCAAATTTCCTGGCTGGAATCAAGATTACAAGTCATTCAACCACAGAGACTTTAACAATGTGTGATATTTGTACTTAATAACATGCCTTAGTTTATACTATTAATTTGTTTCGCACATGCATTGGACATTATTGCTAAATTATGGGCATCTTATATATGACCTGCCTGCATTAGGCTATATATAACCAGGTAAATTACGAGATTACGGATATTGGCATCTTGAACAAAAGAAGTGAGCGAAAAAGCTTTGCGACAATTGATCTTAGTCTTCAATGAGTATTACCTGTAAATGGTCTTGTAAATATGAATGTCCTGAAAGCTTTGATCCTGTGTCTGCCTCTACTGAAGGCAGCCATACTGTTCAGGAGGAAAGACCCCTGTCAGCCGTTATAGGTGCCATAAATTATGCCTGGGTGAATGTTTGAACATTGTTTTTCAATTTTATGTTATGACATTGTAATAGTTTTATTAACTACAATCACGAGTTTACAGAACGAAAAGCTCTTTAGAAAAGCGTTTAACTTGACCGCTGTACAGTAAGTTACAGTACAGTACAGTACAACAGCGACGTCTGCTTCGTGAACATATTTGTTAATTTGAGTCGGATCTTTTCAATGAATAGAATGAGCTAGTTTGATTACGAATCGCATACAAAATTAAGTTGTTTAAAAACATGAATAATAATAATAATAGTAATAATAATTAGATCATTCAAGAGATCAAGAGATGCAAATGAACATTTACGTATAAATTCAATTTTCAAAATGCAAATCATATGTAGGCTGTAAATAACTTTTTATGACATGAACCAGAGACAGTATAACCACTCCGAATAAAAAAAAGCCACCAAAAACTTTGTTAGTTTTCCAAAGAATTTCTTTAAATGGTTAATGTACATTCATTTGTCTTCTAATGTATTTTTACGTTTTCCACTTTTTCCTTGGTTGTTATTTATAGTGTTGTGTTCTTTTAGAAAATAAACAATTTCGCTGAAGTGTTCAAAAGAACCGATTCGCGCGGAAATGAGTGGAACTTTCCATTACGAACAGAACAGGAGGCGGGTCGAAGAATATTGGCAGACCATCTAACCAATCAAAATTAATTTCACGGTCAGCTGCGGAAAGTTTATTGGCTATGCCAGTCACTGAACAGTTTAATGAACAATCACAATAAAACAACTGTAGGGGGAGACAGAAGCTCTACTTTTCTGCTGTGTTGATATCTCGCAAGATCCGTTAATCACCATGCCTGTGGATATTACTGAATGGACTGGTTCTCTAGCTCTTACAGAGGTGGAGGAACAGCCAGCCAAGACTCTAACGGTCAAATATGGCTCTTTGGAAATTGACGCGCTGGGGAAAGTGTTCACACCCACTCAGGTTAGAGTCCAATGCAGGAATTAGGCCAGTGCTTGTGGCTAGCTGTGCTTCTGCATCATGTACGAGGAGGGTCATTTTAATGCAGTTTTGCATTTATTTATTTTTGTACATTTGCATTGACTAAAGAGGGATGAATTAAATGCAGTTTGTCTGTAGTTATGTAATACGCACGCACGCGGCCAAATTCCACGATCACGTGATCCTAATGTGGTCTCTCTTTCTCTGCTTAACTCGTGCAAAATGTGTTAGCTGCAAATGAACGTGCAGAGACCGGCACAACAAATCATAGATTAGGCCAGGTGGGATCAAAGTGTTCTGAATTTATAAATAAATGAAAGTTCAAGCTAATATGTATTAGTTTAAGAAATACTACATCCAGCAAAAAAATAATAATTGTTTGCTGGAACAGCTAATGGTCTTTTCTAAATGGATATAACTTACGTACTGTGGTACATAGAAGAATAAATGGTGTTGCCTAAATCAGTTGTTAGAGCGGTCTTACAATACAACTTATTTCAAATTGTGTTGCATTATAATTCATATAATAAAATGCAATATAAATACATTTTGTATAAATGTTATTTGGTATGTTAAGCATTGACAGCAGCATCCTGGAGTGGGACATGAAATAATTCACATAAATGTTTAATTTAAACAGCATTTTTATCCCATATTAATTGAAATACCACATTTATATTTACAAAAAACTATTTAAAGTGCAAAAAAAATCTACATTTATTTTAAAAATGGTGACCACTTGTACACTGTTATAATTTTCCAAAAGTAGCATGCATTATTCATACACAATATATAAAGATACAAAATTTAATACATGCTGTCAAGTTTGTGTAAAACAATTGTTAGCTGTAGATCTACATCTGTACATTATGCTTTATATTTTATAGAAGTAATTTGCACTATTAATGTATAGTAATATCTGTGTTTGTCATCTCAAAAGATTCTTGCATACTTATGTGAATCTTTGTGGTTTAACTTTCATTTTGCAGGTGCAGAATCGGCCCACATCCATTGAGTGGGAGGGATGTGACCCTAGTAAGCTGTACACACTGGCCATGACTGATCCAGATGCACCCAGCCGAAAAGACCCCAAATTTCGGTATGTTGTCAGATCAATCAGCAATATTCACTGTATCAGAACTAAACCAAAGATTACAGGTTAGAGTCAGGATATTGAAATCCGCTATAATTGTTGGGTTTAATCTCAGGGAATGGCACCACTTCCTTGTTGTCAACATGAAAGGAAATGACATCTCCAGTGGATGTGTCATGTCGGACTACGTTGGTGCAGGACCCCCGAAGGGAACAGGTGAGAGCTCAGATTAGGTGTGTTTGCAGGAACAAAAAAACATCCGACTTGAAGCAGTGCATGCCAGTTATTATTCTTTGTTTTGTTTTTTAGTTTATTTGACACCTTCAGTTCTGCTGACGCTCGCAAGTCTGTATTTTTATAAATGTAAAAAAACTATTTTAATGTTATATTGCATCATGTTTATAAAATAAAACCGCGAAAAAAATATATAGATTCCGCTTTATTGGTATTTAAATAGTATAGGCATATGTTACAGAAGATGTAGAAAGCAGTACAAAGTATTGAATGAAAAGTGTTAGTACAATAAAATGTCTGTGCAGTGGACAAATATTGCATGCAATCCACTTAATCTGTGATTAAGTATGCAAACACTGTGATATAACCCTGTAAGACTTTTGTTCATCTATGGAAAACAAATGATCTTTTTAATGCAATCTGAGAGCTTTCTGACCCTCCATTGACAGCGAAGTAACTACCACTTTGACGCTTCAAAAAGTTCATAAAGAGATTGTAAAAGTAATCCACATGAAATGAGCAGTTTAGTCAAAAATGTTCTGAAGAGACACGATCGCTTTATATGATGAACAGATTGAATTTAGGCTTTTATTCACATAAAAATTCATCAAATCACACATTATGCTCAAGAATGTTCGCTTGACGTGTGAGAACCAATCAGGTTCATTCTCGTGTTACGCAGCACGTTTGATCTTTCGCAAAGAACCAATAAGATTTGTTCTCGCGCCTCAAGCTTGTTCGGTTGAGATTCTGTTTATGTTCGCTGTTTAAATGTGAATAAAATCCTAAATTAAATCTGTTCATCTTATAAAGCGATCGTGTCTCTACCAGAAAATTTGGACTAAACTGCTTGAATTGAGCAGTTTATTCCAAATTTTCTGGTAGAGACATGATCGCTTCATATGATGAACAGATTTAATATGGATTAGTTTTACGATCTCTTTTTGAAGCATCAAAGTGCTAGCTGAGTATCTGTCAACGGAGGACAGTCATCAAAAAGATCTTCATTTGTGTTCTGAAGATGAACGAAAGTCTTACGTGTTTGGAATGAGGGTAAATAGAACACACCTATTGACTGCCTTAAATGTTGCTGAATATATTGTATCCAATCAGCAGAATAACACAAGTTGTTATTGTTGTAGTGAGTAACACTTGCGTATGATTCCCTCAGGTCTCCACCGTTACCTGTGGCTGGTTTATGAGCAGTCAGATAGCATCAGCTGCACTGAACGCGTCCTCACCAATCGCTCTGGAGACAACCGTGGAAAATTCAAGATCCAGAGTTTCCGCAAGAAATACGGCCTCGGTGCTCCGCTCGCAGGGTCTTGCTTCCAGGCAGAGTGGGACGACTACGTGCCTAAACTTTACGAACAGCTGGCTGGCAAATAAGGACCACTTAGAATAAGTTATTGCCGTTTTGTCTGGTCAGAGCTTGACTCGGTATATTTTCAACTCAGCTATTTCAAAAATGAAAATAATAAACTAGAGAAAGTGTTTTGCTTTAAAAGCTGTGCAGAACTTGTGAAATTCAAGTCATCTTTTGTTCTAGTTGAATTGAAATGAAGCAACATCAATCTATGCCGCCTTTTGTGTCTCTTCGCTTGGAAGCATTTGGACTACCTTCAGGTTAAAAAGAAAGGCTTTGAATATGAATTAGTCAAATTTGTGTTGTATTTTTTGGCTGCACCTTAAATTTCATGATTTTCTCACCACTATATACTGGAAATTAACACATTGGGAAAAATAAATCTATGGAAAGACGTTGCTTGTGTGATGAGCACTTTATTTACAAATATAATTAAAAGCTCTGACAGAATCATGCCTCTTAATCTGAAAACAAATGTAAAGTGCATGCGACAGTAAAGCATTTTTATTCACCAATTTGACTTTGTAGAAAATACACAGCTGGAGAAGATGCAGAGAACCAAACAGAATCATGAAATAAGAGGCCATTGAGAAAAGTTCACCAGCAACTGCAGGGGGGAAAGGGTGGTGAAACATTTATTATATATAGATGTGTATGTATATTTATAAAAAGAAATTGAAATTCAGTTAAAATGTAATAGGAAAATAAGTAAAAGCTCTCCATAAATCCTTCTATACACAAAATACATGTCCCTTCCCCTTCAGCCCTTTGTGCAGGTACCACGAGTTTAGGATTCACATATGTAGTATTCACATTGTGCACCTCAGCTGAGGTGATTTATGGTATTGTACATATGAATGCACTGTTCTCCCCAAAAAAAGAAAAAAATGGTTGAATACCATAAGAATCTCAAGAGTCACAGATGCACCTATCAAATATGTACATTGTTTCAATATGCAAACTTCATCAAATTTCTTCAATACTTAATAAAAGGTATTTTTCATAATTTGTCTGGATGAATTAATACCAAATAGGGATTCGAGCAGCGAGAGGCAGTAGGCTGCAAAAAACAAAAATACAATTAAAAAAAAAATTCTTAAATGACACTTCGCCCATCAAACCATCTGCAAAAAGAACAAAAACTGTGCACGAGTGCATCTGGATTAAAATTAGCAATGCAAACCCCAAGTTTGTATTGCTTTTGTCTTGAAATCTCTATTTTAATTTCAGCTACACCGAAAGTGTTATCATTGCACGAGAAAACATTGACATCAACACTGTGACACATTTAATCGTCTCGTATATAATATTTATATATAAAAAGAGACAACTAAAGGACGTTATCCAGCATGTTGTCTTGCAGAGGGCGCCCCACGTGTGTAAGGCCTGTGCAGGCACCAGCCCAGAGGATTTATCGGACTGTCAGTAGCAAAAACGGCTCTAAAAAAAAAATGAGAGATAAAAGGTGTGTGACCAGGAAAGAGCGAGGATGGTGGAGTGTTATGGTCTCATCTGTAGTCGTCTTTAGGGTAGTCCAAAGCACCCAAGTTATTGAAACCCATACGAAGGCTCTCCATGTCGAAGGCGTCGATTTCTCTCTCCTGGCGTTCCAGCAGGTGTTTGATTCGGTCAGTGCGCTCTTTCTGAAGAGAAGCCAGCTCCTCTTCAATCTATGAACACAAGACAGAAGCTCAAACTGAAGGATGTCAAACCGACAGAGGTGTAGAGGAACCTACAGGATTTTGGTTACTAGGACAGATCTTTCCACGCTAGACTACATCATTCCTGAAATGAAGGTTTCTTTGTTTCTTTCTTGAACTCATTACACACATTAGCAAAAACAAAGGAAGTTAGATTCGTAATAATTAACCTCAATGAATAATCCAAAGAATGGAGCAAGGTAGCTTTTGTAAGTCCTATACTATTGTTTTGGCTTTGGACTCATGTTGTCCCATTGACCTTTGACGAACCGGTGCCACTTATGTTCATTTTTCAGGGATGAATCCAGTGCTCTAATTTTACTGGACAAGCAGAGTGTACATAATAAAACTTCTTGTTAATAAAATTGATGTATAGAAACAATGTCACAGTACGGGAGTTTTTGTGCAGCATGAATGCACAAGTCTGTAGGTAAACATACCTTGTTTATGAAATCTCAAATTTTGAGATTAAAGAGTCAAATTTAAGGTACATATGCTGTAAAAGAAATATTAAACACACACACATATATGCTTTACTGCTATGTGACAGTCTATTTTAATATCTTTTAAAAGGCAATTTATTTTCTATTATGAATATTTTGTCTGAATTTTCAGTATCATTACTCTTCAGTGTATATCCTTCAGAAATCATTCTAATATGCTGATTTGAAGCTCTAAAAATTCTTATTATTATCAATGTTCAAAATAGTTGTGCAGCTTAATATTTTTGTGGAAACCGTGATATATCGTGAACTTAGAATTATATGGTTCTATCTCCACTTTTGGTCGAAATTGAGTTTTTGACATAATCTTATCCATTAGGTGTTTATTAATGCCTGTGTGGTGTTATTTTTGTAAAAAAAAAAATAAATTGTTAGTAGTTATTAATAAAATAAAAGGTTCCATCTCACAAAACAGCTGGGATTTAAAAACTTTGATGCTCAATATCTCAGAACTACCCTAAACGGATATAGAACTGTATAATTCTAAGCTCACGATATATATATATATATATATATATATATATATATATATATATATATATGTATATAAATACTATCATTGGTGATTTATTTAATGCATCCTTGCTAAATAAAATTATTAGAAGTATTAATTTCTTTCAAAATAAAATCTTATTGATCCCAAAGCATTGTATCTGTATAGGCCTATTTACTGCATTAAATATACAATACAATAAAGATATAACAAAAGGTTACCACAATTTTAACACAAATAAAGAAAAAGTGCTAATAATAATTAGTTTAATAATTGCACTCAAAGCGCTTTACATGGAAGAGGGGAATCTCCTCAACCCCCACCAATGTGCAGCATCCACCTGGGCATATTGCGCCAGAACGCCCACCACACACCAGCTTATTGGTGGAGAGGGGGCAGAGTGATGATAAATGTTTTATTAATATATATTCATATAAACTGCTGATTAAATACCCTGCTCACTAGAAAATCCTATATTGGCAGACCACCACTATTGATGATAAAATACTCTAAATTAGAGTCTGGGTAAATAAGAGGATAATAAGAGTGCTAGACCTTCTGTTCAAGGTGCGCTCGGCGCAGTGAGACTTTCTGCTCCAGTTTCTGCAGCTCGCGCTCGTGCTGGGCCTCGGTCTGAATCTTGATCTTGCTCTGGTACGCATTGAGTAACTCCATCTCCTGCTGCAGCTGCTGCCTCAGTGCCTGGCACTCGGCCTCCTGAGCCTCATCCAGACGAAGCTACACAAAAACACACACGTGCATATGTGAGCCTCAGACGGTTTGCTGACACTACAGCACAGTTTTGGTTAACCATCAATGGCTTTCTTGTACGGGCAATGGGCCGAGACTGGAATTTCGAACAGGAGGGAGGCCTTGTTTTATGTTTAATTTAAAATCTGCATAAACTATCAACAAAACAATTACTTTTTGCTTTTCCAAAACGGCTTATAAATAACACATTTCGTGTTGCATCTTGAAGACAACATGAAATCACATTTAATCTATACATTAATAGAGTGCATTAGTCTCCGCCCACTTTTTCAGCAGCGTTGGTTCTAGAAGTATTTTTTCCATTCATTTTTCCATGAACCAAACCAAACAGGGTGAATCACAACCTTACAAACTTTGATTTGAAGATATATATATATATATATATATATATATATATATTTTTTTTTTTTTTTATGTATGTATATATTTATATTATGTATGTATCATTAATATATATTATTTATATAAATAAATATATATATATATATAAAATGACACTGGATTGCTCGCAGCGAGACTATGATTGGTGGAATTTTCTTTATAGCATCATGGGTAATGTAGTTTATTCAGCTGTTAAACATGATTATTTTAAAAATAAGTTGAAAATGCGGACTGACAGCTTTGACAAATCCATATACCAACAATTAACTGCGTTTAAAAGGTTTAGAAGTTATTGTTAAAAAATGTATTTCCCTATGCAGAAAATGAATGGAGTTTTTACTTCCAGAACCTGACTGTTGTACTCTATATACTTTAGCAAAAACAAATTGTATAACAAATATCACTACAATATTATCCGCTGTTTCACTCAAAAATGTGTCAAATTATGGACGTTAAATGCTTTGGGAATGTCATTCCAATCTGTCTAATGATCTCACATAGATACTAGAATAAATGGTCAACAGTTGACGTGATGCTTCCTCTTGGCCATTATAATGATTAACAGTGTGATTTCTTCACTCACTGCCTGTGATGCCATCATCTCGTTGATGCTCTGCTCGTACTGCTCGGCCAGGATGGCCAGTTTGCGCGTCTGCTCGTCCTTCAGGGCTTTCAGCACCGTCTTGTGCTCACTTTTGGGGGTCACCTCTAGCTGATGGTGCCGCAGGGCCTTGTACTGTTTCGTCTGGACTTTACACGTATCCTGGAACTGTTTCTTTATTTGGAGCTCCATAGCCTGCAGGAGACACAACTCAAAGTTGTATAAACACAAATTGAGTCTTTTCAGGACAAAAACTATCAACTAATATGCGTTTTGTCTCAAAGGATTGTGAAATGAAGCAAAAATATGCTCTTTTTTTAAACACTTTACAGTAAGGTCCAATTAGTAAATGCATTAACTAAGAAAAAATGTCATAAGTTAACAAAAACAACTGTTCATTGTAAGTTCATGTTAGCTTAGGTCAGAGACATCATAATGTATTTGTAAATGTTGAAATGAACATGAACTAAATGCTTTAGAAGTATTTTTCAACTTAACTAATGTTAACAAATGGAACCTTATTATAAAGTGTCACCGCAGTTTTAGATTTAAATGTGCTAAGTGCCTATGCAATTAAATGTTTAAACGTTTAATTTAAACATTAAACATCATCATCAGCTCTACTGACCTGCAAATGTTCCTAATATCTACCCAGTTTCTAAAATTAATCAAGGTTAAACTTGCAACCACAGTCAGAGAAACAATGAGACCTACATAGATTTTGTAGGTTAAATTCACACTATATATAGCTAAGTAATAAGAAATGTTATTCCACAGTTGATGGCACCTTGAGGTTCTTGGGCTGCTGCCGTAGTTCGAGCACATGTTTCCTGTGCAGTTCTCTCTCTCTACGGTTGTTGTATTCGATCTGGTTCTCCAGCTCTGTTTGGTGCTGCAGTCGGATCAGATCCATGCGAAGTTTCTGTAGCGTCTTCAGCTGCCTGTGTTCAAGTTCTTGAGTCGACTCGTCTTGTCTGATCAACATAGCGTGCTCCATTTCCTTCTGGGTCTTTTTCTTATTCAACTCCTGACAGTCAGAAAAACAGAAACTATTACATTAGCTTAAAATAAATAAAAAACAAAAAATTTCTCTAATATGTCTAATCTAATTGCAGTTATTAAAATAAAAGTGCCTCTCTATTAAATCTACTAATGTTAATGGCTGGTGTTTTCTGTTTTTTTTAGCATGATCCTTTGTTGATACATAAGATGGTTGCTAGGGAGTTGCTAGGTTGGCTAAGGTGTATTTCGTGGTTCACAGGTGATTGCTCAAAAGAGCCCTTCATTAATGTCTCTGATGATATTATAGTCCCTAGATATGGCTCGGATAACTCCTTTAACATAAATGTGATGGATTATTTCGCCCATAACTCTGATCACTAAGAACACTTAAAGTAATCGTAAACACCTTTGCAACAAACCATTCTGGGGACAAATTAAAAAGGTTACAAGAGTAAAATGAGGTATGAACACATACATCAAACATAATAGTATAAGGAGAGATTGATAAGTGGTTCACAATTTTTAGAAGCTTCAAGATCAGAACAAAATTTGGACCAAAATTGCAAACCACTGGATTATGAATCAACATGTTTGCTGTTCTAAAGACCATAAATGGGTTTCGAAAAAGGTTTCCTGCCGATTAAAGCGCTAGATTAAGAGATTTGCACATTGCTGCATTACTTATTTTCAAATCAGATTAATTGAAAAGAGTCATCAACCCTGAGAAAAGGTTCAAATTTTGCATTAACCCTGGGGAAAGCCCCAAATACGATTCATAGAAATGTACATGTATACATAAACAATACCATTCAAACGTTTGGGGTCAGTTAGATTTTATGATTTCTGAAAGAAGATTCTTATTCTCACCAATGCTAAATTTATTTGACCCAGCAAAAACAGCAAAATTGTAAAATATTATTACAATTTAAAATAAGTTTTCTATTTAATTAAGTTTTGAAATTTAATTTATTCCTGTGATGCAAAGCTGAATTTTCAGCATCATTACTCCAGTCTTCATTGAATTCATTTCTGTATTAAAAAAAACAAAAAACATTCCGACCCCAAACCTTTGAAAGGTATATATAGAGTGCTAGGCAGTCATTTGTCTTTTTCTGACTTGAAGCATTTCATCCCCACCTCTCGTAACTGCTCTTGCTCAAACTCGTGCCTCTTAACCATGATCTTGCGTTTGAAGGCCCTACAGTTCCTGTCGTAGAAAGCCCTCTGCTGACCCAGGAGCAGAGCCTCTTCTTCAGCCTGAGAGTGCTGGATGTTCTCCTTGTGCTTGGACAGCCTCTCCTGTTTCTCTTTCTTAGGTGTGCTGTGGTCCTCACTCATTTCCTAAACAAAAAAAATCACAAAGACCATGAGACGAGACAGGGGAATTAAAAGAGGCATTGATTTTAGACTAAACATTCTCATTATAGCCGGATCACCCTCTTTTTAAGTCAACATAAAATTGCATTCGCAACACATTACTTCTGTAATGTGACATTTTCATGTGAAACATTATATTCAGAAATATATGAGAAATTAAATGTTTTTACACATTTAGGAATTGACTGGTTCATAAAATTAGAGAGCTGCTTGGTAAGTCGAACAGTAAAGTCGTTTTTGAGTTTACATTTATTCATTTAGCTGACGCTTTTATCCAAAGCGACTTACAATTGTTATATGTCAGAGGTCGCACGCCTCTGGAGCCACTAGGGTGTCTTGCTCAGGGACACATTGGTGTCTCACAGTGGATTCGAAACCGGGTCTCTCACACCAAAGGCGTGTGTCTAATCCACTGCGCCATCACCACCCCGAATTTACATGATAAAATGTGAGTTTACATGATAAAATGTATATATATATATATATATATATATATATATATATACACACATTTTTCTTTTGTAATAAAAATTCTTAGGAATTAAGAAAACAGTTGATGTAAAAAGTCATTTTTAGTTTCATGTTAACTGAGTATCTGGACATGAACCTCTTTGATCTTCTCCTTGCACAGCTTGTACTGTTTCTTCTGATTATCAAGGAAGGTGGTGAGCTCTTTCTTCTGTTGGGCCATGATTTGCTGCTGGAACTTCTTCTCATCAGCTGACAGTGTTTTCATCTGAGGAATGTAACAAATTCATCATAAATATCAACACTTCAGTTTATCGCAGATTTTTTTTCTCTCTTATTTTAAAACTGCTCCTGAAGAAAACTAACTAAAAAGATCCACACAGTCCTATTTTCTCTCGGCTTCATTAACATACTAATCAACATATGTTGCATGTTTAACTAGCATTCATCCGGTAGCTATTTACATGTTTAACAAGCAATATGGAAAAGCATAAAATAAACTGGGGTCTTTTTCAAGTGAATTGCGTGAACTTTTGAACTCATTTCTTTGTACAGGGATTTTGTAATATAGTATTTATTGTTAAGATGTTAAAGCAATACAAGTCCAAGAACTGGATGACGCATTGGTCAATCACTATTGCAATCAACATCATGTCAAATGACCAATAGTCGATTGGCTAGTAACTATAAACAGTAGGGTCCCAACAGAAGAAGAAAGAAAGATCACCCACTTCTTTGTCCGTTTGGATGGCGTGCTTCTTGGCGAGTTTCTCCAGCTCAATGAAGGCATTGTTGGCGTGGGTTTCCAGTTCTTTCTGGAGCTTCAGTCTGTGCTCGTCCATCTCTGCCTTCAGCTTGTTCTCCAGAGCGATCAGCTGCTTCTGGTGTTGCCGTCGCATGCGTTTGTACCCCGACATCTGCTCTCGGAGCTCATTTTCCTGCTCATGTTCGTGTATCTGACGCGTTACCTAGATGGAAAAGAACTCGGTCAGAGGGTGACGGGTAACTTTTGAGATGATTGTGATGAGATTTGTCAGTGTAGCAAAGTGTAAAAGCAACCCACAGTTCTTGGGAAGACCTGGCAATTGGATGATGGTGAACAAAAGTTTGACCAAATTTGAAAGATATTGTCAGATCATTTAAAATAAGGGATCACGTTAAAAACATTTCCCTACTTGAATACTTAAAATATATCCCCTTTTCTTCACTTTTAATCCCTACTGGCATCTATAACTGTTGGGTTGTTTCTAAAGCATCCCCATAAAAATAGACAGGATCTAAATGTAAGGATCTAGGAAGAGAAACGAGAGATTCCCAGTGCAGTCCAGTGGAATAATTCATTAGATCCATTAAACTGGGTGACCACATCGCAAGCTCACACCATCATCACCAGTGTCGTCTTTTCACATTATGATAGCAGAATAAAAAGAAGCAGCCCTGAAACCAACAACAGCACTAGACCAAAACTTCTTGAGATATCAAAGACACGTTAAAATCACAAGCACTATGATTATACTGACAAATTCAAATAGAACATGATGGAAAAATTACAATTCAGTCCATCATAATTGATAATTATCATTTTAGCAATATCTCATCGTGACAAAGAGGATGCAAAAAGAAGATGCAATTGTGTAATTACCCATCTCAACATTGCCTTTGCCTACATCTAAAATGTCACTGATGCGACTAAATACATAAATGAAAACAGAAAACCCCCACCATTCCCTTGACTTTGCAAACCCGTGGAAGACAAACCTGGAAGAAGGGCGTGTCCAGATCAAACTGTTCGTTGAGTTTCTCGTAACTCCCACCTGAACTCCTCATGCCAAACATGTTGGCGAAGTAAACCACCCGTGAGAACATTGAGAGTCGCCTGCACTACATCCCCCAAAAGCACTCGCTCAAAACCCACCGAGAGAGAAAGAGAGAGCGAGAGAGGGATGGAGATAAAGAGAGAGGGCGAACACTGCTTCTCCTCTCTCCTCGCAGGTGCGCCATGAATGAAAGAGGTTCTCAGAGAGGCCTGGCCCCGCGCGCGGGCTAAGCAGCGTTTAGTAGGCCAGTCACATGAGATGCCTGTTGAAGGGGGAAATTTCCTAATCACCCTGAATCAGTAGCCCCACTGTAACCTCAGTCACCAATCCAATCGCTTTCTGCCCAAATGCCCCTATCAGCCGCACCAAAGGGGCATGTGATAGCACTAAGCCTGGTCACAAAAAAAGAATGGAAAATAATGAAGGAAACACTTTCAGGTTAAAGGTAACAGTGATGGGAATCCTAAATACATTCAAATTCAACTTCTGACCATTTCAGATTAAAGGTAAATACATGTTTATGTTCAGCTGACACTAATGGAATTCACTGTCGCCAGAACAGGGAATTTAATGCTCTGTTTCAACCAAGATGAATGCCGTTTTAAGGCACGCTCTGTGTGCAAAGGTAGCTCCAAAAGTTTGTTGTGGCCAAAATATGGTATCTTAGAATTGAATGCATCTCTCACAGAAAATGCAATCTAAGAATGCACTGTGACAATGTAGCAGATGTAAGTTAAAGTCAGCATGAAACAGAAGAAACACAAGTCTTTTCTTCCATATTGTGACGTATATCCGAGTGAAACGGCTTTTGGAATAAGAAAAATGGGCGGGACTGTATCTTGTCCTTAAGGGATTGATTGGATCATAGGAAGTTGGGTGCTGTTAACTATTTGTAGGCAGATCTGAATGGCAGTTTGCAGTCAGGTGGAGGATATAGTCTCCCCTATGCAGAGACACACGTCATGAAGAGAACAGTTGCTGTTTCGAGGGGGAGGTTAACGTTTTTGATTAAAGATTGTGAGGGCATATGAATATATATTTTTTTTTAAATAAATGATATCCACGGATAAATCAGTTGTAATATGCACTGCAGCATCCTGTAAAAAAAAAAAAATTGTCAATTTTGATTTCATGGCGACTTAAAGAGAAATCATATAAAACTATATTTTAGTAATTATTTGATTACATAAAATAATAAAAATAAAATAAAATATTAAGCAGCAACCGTTTTCAACATTGATAATAATAATAAAAGTTTCTTGAGCAGCAAATCGGCTTATTAGAATGATTTCTGAAGTATCATGTGACACATAAGACAGTAATGATAATGAAAATTCAGTTTTCAAACAAATTATATTTCATAATGTATTTAAACAGAAAACTTTTAAATTGTAATAAAATTTTACAATATTACTGTGGTTACTGTATAAATGCATAAATGTGTCGCATAAATGCAGCCGTGATGAACTTAAGAGACTTCTTTAAAAAGCATTTAAAATATCGTAAAGACCCCAAAGTTTTGAACAGTAGTGTAATTGTACGTTTACAAGGTAATCACGCTTTAGCTTGGCAGCACACTAATGTAAAACACAATTGGAATTAATTATAAGTCAAGACTTTGGTGTGCTTCACATGAAGATAGTTATTTGGCCCAAACAAACTGCTCTCCTCACGTGAACACTACAAACTTGAGGAGTTGCTGCCCATGTATATCAGTCACTTATGGGTAGACCCACACAGAATCTGCAGAATATGCATTTTGTGCTGATTTTAGGTGGAAAATGGTGGTTTTATCACTGTTAAAAGATCTGAGAGCATTGCATTCGTATTGGTATCCAAAGCATAAAGGTGAAAGATCACACAAAGGGTGGCTGTGGGACTTTGTGAATTATGATCTTTCCTACTTTGCATAAATATGCTTTTTATCGAAAGGAGCATGAGGTTCCAAGACTGTCTGCTCTAGAAGGTGACAGCATGGCAGATCACTAGGTTTTGAAAACATCTAAAGATTCAAATGTAAATCCAAACTGCGAGCAGGAGACGACTAACTTAAAAACGGTCAGAAAACGAAACAAAAATGTGACATGTTAGTATGAGATCAACTATGGATTAATCAGATACTATGTTTCGATATATACAACCTGGCTGTGATAATGCATCTAAGGCATTCTCAACCCTATATAGTTTTGTCTGTACAATATGTCATCCCTTCCAACCTTCGTTCTTGTCTTCCCTCCTTTTTTCCCTGCACCCCTCCTCTATTGCTTTTCATATGGAACACAAAGAGAGACTCTTTCCCTGCATAGCCCAGATCCTTGTGTCTCATTCCATACAACTGTAAACCCAAATAAATACATACAAATTGCACAGTTGTTTCCACCAAGTCGATGAAAAAAAATTGGATTTAGGAAGGTGTGCCCTGCCCATAAACCCACTAAAGCCAAACTCCTTTGTGATCATCTGAAATGATAGATGAGTGTCTGTAGTATCAGACAAAATCCACTGTTGTTGTCTGCCCCTAGAGGGCGGTCACGTTCCAGCAAAATGGGGCCAAAACAGGTGACATCATCATTTCAACCAAGCATACTGCGATCGACTACACTGCCTGCCAGATATCTCCATATATTCATCAATTAGGGTGGAAGTGGTTGTAACACAATAGATTATTTTTTCTACTTAATTGCATAAATTCTTTATTAGTATCGTACATGTCTGACACTGACCTTCTGTTAAAAAAAATTTGATTTTCCCAAAACCCCACAAAACGAAGAATATCCTTTTGTGTTGGATCACAGTGTATTAACTAATAGTAGACAACAACACCAATGACTCGTGCGAGGAGTGCAGCTGGCTATTGACTGAATCATGTTGTCTTGACAACAGACATGAGAGTGAGAGAGAAAAGTAGGACCCTTCATTTCTTCCTCTCGAATAAAGAGGGTTAAACAGAAAGAGAAGGAGGCAAAGACCATTGAGAAACAGAGAGAGCGAGAAAGAGAGAGAGAAAATGACCGCAGAGTGTATTAAAGCCAAGGAAGAAAGAAAAGAACGAAAGAGTGAAGCAAGAGAGGAGGGGGGATGAGAGGATGATGTCATTCTTTTTCCTCACCAGTGATGCTGACTTGATTGTGGCGAAGCGCTCACGGTTTTTATAGTTGTGAGCCTGAGCTCTTTCCGACGAGGACGGTCGCAGGTCCGACCGGTGGTCCCGATGAGGAAGGTCATCGCGGATATACTGATGATCCTGAGAGGAAAAACACACACACACACACACAAATAAAATCAGTCAAGCATCTGGTGTCACAACATAATAATCTCTTGAGGAGTTAATGAGATATTTTGCTTTAACTGCAGGAGTTCCATCATGTACTGCATCCCAGTATTTACATTTATGCATTTGGCAGATGCAATCCGAAGTGATTGTCAAACAATACCTTTTCCTTACAACATCCGAAGCAGGAGTTTTATGTCTCCTGTTGCTGTAGCATCAGCTGAGATGTTTCAACGAGACTGTTCAATATTAACACGCTCACTATCTTTATCGACCCACGAGGTTTGTCGACCGAAAGCGCTCATAATCCTGAGGGTTTTATCTTCTCTCAGTGAATACAATGAAGAACAACTTGTTTAAGGGGTGTTCAGTTCCCATAAAGTTGATTCACATTTCTGCTGCATGCTGATGTAATGTAATTTGTTTGAGGACAAGATGTGTCAATCATGCCTCCATGTGTTTGTTAACTTCCTAAATCATATACTTTATGTATGTTCCTACTAAATAGGAATATGGTATAAACTAGGGCCGTACAATCTTCCCCAAAAAAAACAAAAAAAAAAAAAACAGTACATGTATAACAACAACAATAATAATAATAATAATAATAATAAGTATTATTAATAGAAAATAAAGATATTAAAAAATAATAATAATATTGTAATTTCTGTAAAAATAAGTTAGCTTATATTTTTACATATTAAAAATAAATAATGCTATTGTAATATTTCACTATAAAATAACAACAACAATATTATCGATTACTGTTGTTGTTGATGCTAAATAAAAATATTAAAAATAAATAATACTATTGTAATATTTCACTGTAAAATAAAGTATTTAAGAAAAACAATAAAATAATATTTTACAGTACAACTGTAAAATAACCATAATGATAATTTTTTAATTTTATTAATTTTTATTACTCAATATTTTTTTGTTTTACAGTAAAATATGATAGTAATTCCTTTTTATAATTTTATGATTGCAGAAAATAATAATAAAATAATATGCTTTATACTTATTACTATATTTATAATCATTATTATTATTACTAAAACATTTTTTTAAAAGAACCTTCACTATAAAGATATTTCACTGTAAAATAAAAAATAGATTTTTTTTGTTGCATAACAAACTGTATAATAGGGAAGCATGGCTATTTGGACGAGGGCAGCATCTTTGAATTATTTGTTTGAAGAGAACATCGAATCGAATCCAATCTAATTTCCAATTATACCTTCTATGAGCACAAACCACCTTCGTTCAAACCATTAAAATTGCAACAAGCCAGTCTTCTAAGAACAGCTCAACTGAAATGATTTCCAGGAATCTACTGGAAAGCATGCGTTCAATTTTTGTTCGTCAACATCAAAGTATGGTAAGCATTTAAATGAAAAAATGAAAAAAGGACAGCAGCGCATCGTAAAGCTTGTGGAGATGTCTGTGTGCGTCCTGAACCTTTTTGTGGTGCGTGGAAGACTCGAGGGTGCTGTCGTAGTCGTGGTGCAGCTCGGAGCAGGAGTCATCGGGCACCTCCTGCAGGCTGTTAACACTGCTGCTCTGACTGCCCGTGCTCACTGAGGTGCTGGGGATGGAATGATTACTGCCCAAACTGTTCATCTTACAGCTTGCCTGTTCTCCATCCTGCGCAGGGGACAGAGAAATACACGCAGAGAAACAATATTTATTTCCATTACTGAGAGCAATTAACACAACATTCAAAACTATACTGAAAGCCTTTCTGCTTACTAGAACAGTATTGTTCAATATACTGTACAGTTCTATGTACCTTCAATGTAGTTAAAAAAATATATAGTTTCATAAACTTTTGGTGTAATTCAGTATAGTCTGTATTAAATAATTCACTAAAGTATATAGCTCAGTTAAATTCAGTATGGTAGCAGTATAATATACAGTTCTGTATAGTTTATAGTTGTTTGTTACACTTTAGTTTAGTATATCTTCAGTATAGTTCATTCATAAATGTTATTTATTCAGTAGGTTATTTCATAATGTTTAGTAAAGTATATATTTTATATACTTTCTTTCAATGTAGTTTGACATAGTATAGTATAGAGTATATAATTCAGTATAGTGTTTAGTTCCAAAACTCTACACATTAAGTGTATGTCAATATAGTATGCAGTATAGACACTACAAAAGTTCAAAGGTTTGGGGTTGGGATTTTTAAATGTTTCTCTTATGCTTATAAATGCTGCATTAATTTGATCAAAAATACAATAAAACAGTGATACTGTGAAATATTACTACAATTAAAACATGTTTTATATTTTAATATATTTTTATTCCTGTAATTTTCAGCAGCCTATACTCCAGTCTTGTTTTTACTCACTTTTGATCAATTTAACATATCATTGATAAATAAAAGTATTAATTTCCTAAAAAAAAAAAAAAAAAAAAAATTCATAGACCCCAAACTTTTGCACGATAGAGTAGTTACGGTAGTTTAATATACATTCAGTATATTTGTAGTTCTGTTTAGTATATAGTTGGATATAGCATATAGTATCATATAAGTTTAGTTCAGAATAGTACTGTATAAGGTACAGTTTACTTTTAAGTTAAATATTTATAATATAGCTCAGAATAGTTTATTATCCCTTAAGTGTAGTTGTATCACTTTATTCCCTCTAAATATACATTAAAATTGACAGACTGATTTTAAATCCAAGTGTAGTCACAAATTATTGTATAACTCAAAAATAGGGATGTCTCATTCAAGTTACAGAGTCCTGCCAGATGATGTAAAATAAAGGACCCCCCTTAGTATAGCCGATACCAATCAATCAGTTTTTATAAATAAATAAAAAAGCTTTATCGGCCCCAATGCAGATCCCTACTCAATGAAATCAATGCCTGCCTCAACATAAATGTTATATCAGTTGTGTATACAAAATGCAACACTATGAAACTTGCAGTGGCAAGTATGAATCCGACATGTGCGTATGACACTCATGGGGACCTTTCATTTCTCAGAGCATTTCCTGTACCCACCTCCTCCTCTTCCTGAGACTCCCCCATTGGGCCGTTGTGTTTCTCTTGGTAGAGGATTTTTTTCATTTTACGGTACTGCAGGTTGTCCAGTTCTCTGACTGCATCCTTCGTCCTCTGGATCAGATCGATGAGGACCTGTGGAGGACGATCTCTCCTCACGAAATCATGCTGGGACGGACAAAGGGGGACAGAGAGAAGATTTGTGAAATGAACAACTCTGTTTTGGGAATTTTAGGCAATTAAAATGAGCAATAAGTGGTGATGAAATGTAGAAAACAGCTTCTGTGTGTAAACATCCTGATCAATCAAATCTCACCCTCAGATTTTATTAAATTGATGACGAGTGTATCACATAGAGGAAAATGTGTTTTTATTTGGCCCAATGTTCACCTAAAAACTACATGAACGACATTCATTTCATAAAAGCGAATATTTCAGGAGAAACATTTGGGGGTTAAACATGATGCAATTCAACTGCCATGAAATAAACCCACAGTCTCAATCCTCTCAGCGTGTCGGATTACTCCACTTGTGCTCTGAATTACGTCATTTCATGTTTGTCCTTTGCTCACTAGAGGGTGCTCATGTGTAATGTGGCCCTGAGTGGACATATGGCATATGGAGAAGGGGTTTTGACATGGCTGGCTAAATGAGGACTTGATCTCACCTCCTCAAGGATAATATAAAGAGAACCGACTCAAGTTCATGCAGCTGCATCTGCGCATGTTAACTGGTTTCACAAAACTGTGCTCTGTAAACCCCAAACCAAGACTCTTAGAAAGTTAATTGGTCATGTTGGCGTTCTTTCCATTACCCAACTGGAGTCATTTATTTATTTGGAAGAAAAGACTTGGTATTAAGATGCGTTTTGGTCGATCGGATCACAAGTAGACGAGGGAGACACATTACCATTTTCAACCACTTCTGTCCTGATTCCTTCAAGGGGAGGGTCTACGCGAGGGTAAATGTATGGCCTTTTTCAGATTTTTCCATCTAATGGACAAAATAAGCTCACACAATTTACATATGAACACACAAAGGAAGACAGAAAAAACACTCTCCTATTTCTGCTCTGATAGCCACAAGACTATGACATGACAAGACAAGACAGTGCGAATTAGAAATCAGGAATGGAGAGAGAACTTTGTGCTTGGTATGTTTTTGTCTTCAAACCAAACTTGGGTCTCAAGCTGACAAAGTTTAAATCCCGTCTGGCAAGAGTGCTTCCCATAATGTTTGCGCATTAAGTCAGTAGGCGGAGAGTTGGTGGTCTTTTGTGGCTGTTCGAATGCTTTCGACCACCTGAGCGCTTACACTACGAAAGCAATCCGGTCTAATGCGTTTTCGACTACCTCTGAAAGTGCTCGAAAGTGGACAAGCTCAAAACGTTTTAGACCCAGTGTACACCTGTATTTAACACAGTCCACTTGTGATACGATCGACCAAACTGCATCTTAATACCAGGTGAAAACAGGGCTTTTGAAGTGGAACCTACCTTGGTTTATTGACGTTAATGAAAGTTACTCTTCATCTGACAACATGTCATTTGCCCTAAAGCATAAACTGTTCTTATATACTACCATTCAAGATTAGGGTCAATAAGATTTTTTTTAAGTCCCCCTGTGGTGAAAATCAAGCTTTTAACGTTGTTTATATGTCTATGTAGTGTTTTTAATATGCTTTCAGACAAACCATGTGCAAATTCATTAGTCAACACCATTGCAGAGTATTTTCTCCTTAAACCTTTAACTTCTTAAAGACAGTCTCAAAATCGCGGTTTGAAATAACTGGTGTTTCTAACGTCACAAGCTACCTTGTAATCAATCACAACACCTTGTGACCATCAACAAGTGGATATCTGAGTTGGTGTGAATGAGTGGAGATGGGGCTAATTTACATATTCATATAACCGCGTATATACAAAACGAGGCAAGGGAGTAGAGTTACATTCAAACTAATTTAAGGCATGAAGAAAATTTTTTCTAGGGAAAGACGTTTAAATGTCATTTTGGTGATCAAAGATTAGTTTTAAGGGATAGAATGATTGACTACAGGGGAACTTTAAGAAATTAATACTTTTAATCAGCAAAGATACATTAAATTGATCAAAATTTACAGTTAAGACGTTTTTAATTTTAGAAAATATTTCTATTTCAAATAAACGCTCTTCATTTAAATTTCCATCCATCAAAGAATTCTGAAAAAAAATATCAGTTTTCACAAAAATATTAGGTAGTACAATTTATTTCAACATTGATAGTCAGATGTTTGTTTTTTAGCGCCAAATCAGCATATTACAATGATTTCTGAAGGATCGTGTAAAATAAAAAGTTATTTTAAATTGTATATTCCATCCAATAAATGCAGCCTTGGTGAGTAGACTTCTATTAAAAACATTAAAAAAGTTCTCATTTAACATAAACATAAAACGTAAACCGATCTTGTAGGCCTAATCAAAGTGGACTGGTTCCACCTTTGCTTGGTTTCAATAACTGTTGATACCTGTTACCACTCTCAATAAACATCTATGGAGAGTGATTTGGCAAGGAATTACAAATTTTGTTGAAAATGCATTTAGTTTAAGCAGATCGCGTCTGTGTTGTGAGCTGGTAAAGCACCGCAGAGCAACCGGCTCAACCGTTAAGCCCGGCAAAGACAGTTACAGCTAACAGCTCGGCTTCCCAATGATAACATAGATAAGCATTTGCCACTCTAAACGGACATCTGTGACTGACCAGCATGGGAGGAAACTAATCTACGGGATTATCCCTTTTAACTAGAGGAAATTACATAATCTGAAGTCTTCCAGCTCTAACTGTCAGATCGCGAGTGATATCCCCTGCTCATTCTCGATCGACAAGATCTCTGTAGGTCAAGATTTGAGGTGGATTTAGACCCCATGTGAGATTAAGACAGCAATTGGGAAGCGGCAAATGGTGGGAATAGAATAAATTAATGCTAGACTCAGATTAATGACCTCTTTTTGGTCTTAAGGAGCTTGAAAGGCCAGACTTGAGGTATTAGTGAGGAATGGGACACCAAAACTGGGTCGAAATAATTTTCCCAGTGCCAACCTAGGCCACAGAAGAGACCCCGGTATCCCATGCCAACTTGGGCCGCCCACCCCTGTGAGGTTGTGCCTGAAGTGCTCTCAGTGCTAAATAGGATTACCTGTGTCCACCAACAAGATCAACCATAACCTGTAACATACACCCACATAAACAGACCCATACAAAGCGCAAACAAACAAACAAACGAATCACTTAGGCAACACAATCCCTTAATGATCGAGTATCCAGAGCTAACCCACAGCCAACGATTACCCATATCCTCACTGTAGTGCTATATTCTACCACACATTTATTTTGGTGATGATATAAATCCATAAGCCTCCCACCACAGCATGATATCACGAACATTAGTCACCACGCAGCAATATGCCCACCTACAGCTCCAGTGATTCGCTTGAGAGAAAGTCATGGTTATATTAGTTGAGTTAGACACACACAATCAAAAAATCCTCTTGCTTTTATTAACCCTCCAAGGATGTAGCTGGCACAGGAAGTGAGCAAATGAAAAAACAGCAGAATGACATGTTCTGTGGGTTGAGCGCTTGGCTGTGCATATGAAAACGTGGATGTGTGTGAGTCAGCAGGGACGGATGAGTAAGGAACCCACTTTCATGAGAGCAGGAAGTACTGACAGATATGGCGAAGAGGAAGTCCACTCCCCAACTGCAAAGGAGCCTCTTTATCTCTATGAAAATGAAGATATTGACGTTTTTTCGAATGACACATGATGGGGTTTATGAATGTGCGGGTGTACGCTACTAGGGCGGGGACTCTGTAATGGGATATCAGAGTTTATTATTACAATTAAATAAAAAAATGCTTTCTATTTGAATATATATTAAATACAATTAATTCCAGGGATGGCAAAGCTGAATTTTCAGCATCATTACTTCAGTCTCAAATGATCCTACATAAATTATTATAATGTGCTGATTTGGTGCCTGAGAAACTTAATATCATCAATGTTTAAAAGTTTGCTGCTTAATATTTAAAAAAAAAAAATTTTTTTGATTAAAGAACAGCACTTGTATGAAATAGAACTTCTTGTAATGTAAATGTAATGTAAAACTTTTTATCATTTTAAAGTCTCACTAACCTCAAAATTTTAATGTTAATGTACTTGCGCTAATGAATTGTGCAATTTATGTAAAAACTAAGCCTCCATTTTATATCTCAGACGGTCTCTTCCTGTCTAATTCAACAGTTCTTTGCCATAATCAGCTGTAATGTAGACCCGACCATATGCAGTTTGTTAAAGTTCTCATTCTCATGAGATTAAGCTACATAAGAAGTTTACCTTTCTGAGCCTAAAATGTAACAATCTGTGTGTTAGTATCACATGAGTATTTCGCTTTCCCCCAGCAAGTGTGTTTACAGAGAGTGTTTGAAAACGTGACTTAAAGTGGGAGTGAATAAACAGTAGTGTGTGGGCACTCAGAAGTCGTGGTTGAACTTAGATGAGCAATGCTTGAGTGACTTTATAAGTGACATGATAACTTCCTCTGCATGTGTGAACATGGTGAGTATGCGATTACTCACCCGCAGGAGCTCTGCTGAGGAGGGTCTGTCCTGAGGAATTTTTAGTAGGCAGTAGTCAACGAAACTCCGGAATGCATCCGACCTTCACAAAATACATGCAACAGTTACAGTACTATGCACTTTTGTAGGGTACTGAATGTGCAAAAAAATTACATAGAAAATGGCGTTCATACAAAATGTATGTCGTACATACAAAAAATACAGAGATGTTCGAAGCAATATTTACAGCCATCATGAAACCTTCTGAATCTATTTTACTTCAGTTTCAATAATTGTGTATTATAATGTTACCATTCTTATAGTCTACCATTTAAAATTCATACTTTTTTCAGCAAGGGTGCTCAAAGTAAAAGTAAAGATATGTAATGTTACAAAAGACATAAATGCTGTTCCTTTTAACTTTCAATTCATCAAAGGGAAAAAAAATATTACAGGTTCCACAAAAATAATCTTTTTTTTCTGACCCAAACTGTATATGTATATGTATATGTATATATATATATATATATATATATATATATATATATATATATATGTATATATATATGTATATATGTATATATATATATATATATATATATATATATATATATATATATATATATATATAGAGAGAGAGAGAGAGAGAGAGAGAGAGAGAGAGAGAGAGAGAGAGAGAGAGAGAGAGAGAGAGAGAGAGAGAGAGAGAGAGAGAGAGAGAGAGAGAGAGAGAGAGAGAGAGAGAGAGAGAGAGAGAGAGATCATATGAATGGTCAACTGATTAGAAAAACAAGAATGCCTATTGACAAAAAAAAAAGTAATTTCAGGGATAAAGTAAGTTATTGCATTTTGGTGAAAAAATATGTAGACAAACGTTTTACATTTTGAATAACGTGCACAGATAAAACACTCACAATAAGACCAGGAATATGTATTCAGAAAGTAAACAGTTGATTCTGGCTTAATATTGACTGTGTAACATTAATAATAGTTCTCTGTTTCCACTACTGAAAGGATTCCTTCTAGTTTTGTGAAGTGTATTGCAAAAGTATTGCAAAGTCATGTGTAATGTGAACATATTCACATAAGA
Organism: Siphateles boraxobius; assembly: GCF_051911475.1. NCBI lineage: Eukaryota > Metazoa > Chordata > Actinopteri > Cypriniformes > Leuciscidae > Siphateles > Siphateles boraxobius. The sequence goes on along the minus strand of NW_027508855.1, from coordinate 13,771,214 downwards.
AAACACTATGAAAAACAAGGCGGTCAGCAAATTAACTTTGTGACACCCTCAACAATATTTTGGGCCATTCAGACAGCCTTCCAATTTCCAGATCCATCAACTAAAGGCTTGAAAGACCAGAAGATGAAGGGACTGAAAGTTTGCCTGTGCAATAATGCACAAGATCAGGAATTGTGAAGAACTGGCAGATGGGGTCAGGGTTATTGCATAACACATTTAAAGTGCAAGAGGAGTGCGTAGTTAAGAGAGTATATACTGTATGTTTGACGAGTAGGAGTGTATACACATACTGTATAGATCTAGACGAGTGAGTCAACTTCAGTTTGGCGATTGTGTAGAAGGACACTCACCACTCATTGGACTGTAAGGAGGGAGAGTCGTTTTGGGCGATGTGGTATAAGGCACTCATAGCGTTCATGTTGAAGAGGGGAGGCTTGCGTTCAGCTAGAAAACAGCAGGGGTATAAGAAATAAAAAAAAATGTGACATCGCATACATTTTGAATGAATATGCACATATGCTAATCAGAAGCAGATGGTATGACAATATTTAGGCTGAATCGCAATTAGTCTTGAATCGTATGCAGTATAAGTAATAGTGTGTCAAAAACCATAGCATGTTAAAAACTGTAAAAAAAAATATGTTACAGAAAACATCTGGATGATAAGCTACATTATTGGTGTACATGATGATTCTCTTATGTGAAAATAAGACACAATTTTATGATTTTGTAAAGTGTCCCAAAATTGGGCTTCAACGTGCATACTATGCAAATGCAGCCCGTTCTAAATTAATTAAAAAGAGAGTAAAATGAGATCAAAAAGATTACATGTTAGGAAAAAAAAGTCCTTAAAATATTAAAATAAATCATATGATGGGATAATTACACATCTGTCTATTATAACAGAAAATATTGGTAAAATGTTCGTCTACCATGTTTAATTTATGATATTATAAATACAACATGCAATGATATATAAGGAAAACAGTGATATTGAATTATGAATAAAGGTCAAAGGGTATCAGCCATAGTTTTGATGTAACAACACACAGTGAATGGTTAAAACAGCTTCTAAACATCGGTTTACTATAAAGCATCAGAACATTAAAAAAAAAACAGAACATGGATGAAATATGAAGTTTAAAAACATAGCCACTTACCCAGCTCTATGCAAGTGATCCCCAAAGACCAGACGTCCACCTTACCCTCATACTGACCCTCATCCATGGCTAAAATCACTTCTGGGGCCATCCTGTGGTAGAAAAACACACAATTGTTTAATTACCCCTGGTTTATCAGGATGTGTCATCATCTTAAATGTTAATATGTGTGGTACAAACCAATATGGGGTTCCCACAAAGGAGTTGGCAGGAGAGGCAATGGAAGCGGAGCCAAAATCAGCCAGCTTGACCTGACCCGGCTCTGTCAGCAGGATATTACCAGCCTTCACATCTCTAAGCAAAATCACAGAGAGAGAGAGAGAGAGAGACAGTACATAATGTAGTATCATATTACCACATTATGCAATGGCAAGTGTTTCAGGAAAATAACAAAACAAAAAACCACAACACAAAAAACACCTTGCATAGAGAAAACGAAAGTAAAACTAGCACTGTATTACTGGAAGCTAATAAAACGCAAGACTGTTGTAAGACCGTTGTAAAACCGTTGTAAAGCAGTTAAATTAAGCATGATGAAAAATGGTATTCTGACACGCGGATGTGTAATTATAACGGTTTAGTGTTGTTTATAATGGTTTAGTACCCTGAAATCGAAGAGTACACACTCTGAACCAGAAAAAAATGAAGCTTTGACATAATCAGTTTCCAATTATATCAATCTAGTCTACAAACACTGAAAATTACAGTAAAAGAAAATAAATGTAAAAATTTGAAAGAAAGCAAAAGTAAATAGCAATACCGATAAGACATCGCATGCTGTAAAGCAATTAAATAAAGTGACAATAAATGGTATTGACATACACGGATGTGTCATGGGTTATTACTTTACATAATTATAATGATTTTGTACTTTGAAACCAGAAACTGAAGAGCACACACACTTAATTAGAAAAAAATAGATAAATTGATGTAATCCATTTTCAATAATATCATTCTAGTCAGACCAATGCTGAAAATTAAAAACAATACGAAACAAAAAGCAAATATGGTTACTGCAAACAAAGTTAGAGGGGCGAAAAAGTGTAAAAATAGCTACGGTAAGCATATAAACGCATAAAAAAAGAAGTTGTAAAGATTTATCTGCATTTCACGCATATTGAGAATGATGATAATGTGCAATTGGGCATCAGTCAGGTGTCGACTCACCTGTGTATCATGTTATGGGAATGTAGGTAAGCCAGTCCTAGCAAGGCACCGTGGGTAATGGCAGCAATTTCAACCTCTTGGAGGGGTTTCTTGTGAACTGGACAAAAATAAAAGAAAGATGCTTGATGACATCTTATCATGTGCATAACAACATTTGTTGTTGTTACTATAAGTGTGGTGCTCAAAAAAAGAAAAAAAATGTGTCAAAAAGACTAACACGACTAACACAAACTAACATGACATTCAGTATACTCTTAAACCGCTTTCACACAGAGATTCCGGAAAATAAACGGATAAAGTGACCCGGGATTTGACCCGGATTCGTTTGATTTTGGTTCATTCACACTGCCAGTGATTTTCCGGAATCAGAGAGTGCGTTCACACAAATCCCGTAAAAATCCCGTGAAGACACGTGACATCGATGTGACATGTAATGTCTCAGCATCGTCTAGTTTGCTTATGAGCTGCGATTTCTCTCTCGAGAAACCACGCTTCTGCATTTTTTTCTCTGATTCAATCAACTAGCGCATTACGTACCGTTTCACTAGCCTGCTTTCACTTCACTTCAGCGTCCTCATTACGACACGGCATTGATTACGGCTTTTGTTCACACATCGCGCATTCCGGGACTGATCCCGGCAATGTTACTAGGTCCCCAACCCGGCATCGATCCCGGCATCAATCCCGGGTCGTGTTTGCGTTCACACAGAAGGCGTTCTGGCAATTTCCCGGGATCAATGCGCTGTGTGAAAGGGGCTTTACAGACAAGGACTGAGAACTTGATTGGAAAACGGCCTTGAATTAATCAGACGCAGCCTAAATTACTCATAAAATGACAATGGCAAGTTAAACTGGAAATTTTAAATTCTTCTTTTACACACACATATGGAGCGATAATTGAAACCAACAGTCTATCATTAAAGCTGTGCATGTCGCCATGACAACATCTGAAGGAAACAAAACCATGACTGCGATGGCAGTTTGGTAGTGACACTGGAAATAAAACACAATAGGCTTTATAACGTGTCTGGGATGCGGTTAATAAAGGCCTTCAACACTGACTAAAAAAGACATGACAGCTCTAACAATTACCGTTCCTCTGTGTGAATGCATTCTGGGGGTGTACACTGTACTTGCATACATGAAAGTGTGTGTAGTGTGTGTTAAGTGTGAACTCACCCTCTAACAAGTCTGAAGCGGAGCCGAGACAATACTCCATCACAAGCTGAATGAAAAACGCAGACAAGATTATTGGGAAAAGCAGGCATGGTTAATTGCCATGTAATTCTTTGAAATTTTTTTTTAAAGTAAACTAAGCTGAAAATAGTTATTATAAATAGTAACGTGTTTGTGAACCAAGAAAACGGTTTTATCACTCTTAATGACAGTACAAACCCATGCTGTGTTGTCCTTCAAGTAGCAGCCTTTGTATTCAATGGTGTTTGGGTGTCGTAGCTGTTCCAAAAACTTCACCTCTTTAATGATGTCCTGCCACTTCTGGACAGGAGAACCCAAAGAAACACACACATATACAATTTAAACATCAGTACTTTTGGCTTCTACTTTTATTCGATACCATTAACTAAAGAGCATCCAATCATCCGTCTGTCCATCATTTTGTCTATCCAACCATCCTTATAACCATCTACCCACCCATCCATCTATCCATCTATCTATCTATCCGTCTGTACGATCGATCTATCTATCTATCTATCTGTCTGTACGATCGATCTATCTATCTATCTATCTGTCTGTCCGATCTATCTATCTATCTATCTGTCTGTCCGATCTATCTATCTATCTATCTATCTATCTATCTATCTATCTATCTATCTATCTATCTATCTATCTATCTATCTATCTATCTATCTATCTATCTATCTATCTATCTATCCATCCATCCATCCATCCATCCATCCATCCATCCATCCATCCATCCATCATCTATCCATCCATCCATCATCTATCCATCCACCCATCCATCCATCCATCCATCCACCCACCCATCCACCCATCCGTCGTTCTGTCTATTTTTATAACCATCTATCCATCCATCCACCTAGCGGAAACTTACATTGAAACAATATCGCCAAACACACTGTTACAAGAGCAAGCAAAAACTACTGAATAAATAAATGTTTTGATTTTATCATCTACAAGGTCAAGGACATTATAAGAAGGTTTGCTTAACATTGAAGAACTGCTTTATGGAGAGTAAAACACTAACACGTTTAAATATAGAGTCAAACTATCAGAGCTGATGACAGTAGAGTTTGTCTCTCACCTCAGTGGTCTGCTTGCCATTGTAGGACATCTTCTTAATGGCCACCACCTCGTGGGAATAGGAGTTTCGGGCCTGTGGGAAACAAAAACCATTTGTATTTTATACTATTCGGGCTTTTACTGTTTAGTAGTGATTAAACCAGGATTGTAAAATATTATCAGTTTGCAACGTAGTCCTAATCAAAATAATGTGGAAAATTTAAAGGCAATACTGGTGTAATAATAATATCACTTAAATGATATGGTCACATACATATTGTGCATCTTTGAAATACATTTTTAAAACAGCAATATTGTAGAATATTATTACAATTGAACAAAATAAAATATTAAATAAATAATAACTTTTCTATTTTCATAATGTAATTTAATCCTGTAATGGAAAAGCTGAATTTTCAGCATCATTACGCCAGTCTTCAGTGTCACATGGTCCCTCAGAAATAATTCTAATATGCTGATTTTATGCTCAACAAACATTTCTTATTTCTATCAAACGTAGTTGTGCTGCTGCGTTTTTTGTGGAAACTGATTTTTTTTCACCCCAAATGTCACTTTTGACACAATTTAATGTGCTTGCTGAATAGCGGGATATCTAACTTTACTTCGCTATATAACTATTAAATCCTAATCTAATTATGACAAACTATATAACGTTGTAAAGGTCTAAGAATAAATAGATATTTTAGTGCTGTTTTTTTCTTACAAATTATGTATGAACAGTAATATATGAATTTATGACAAGAGTGCGCCTAAAAAAACGACGTCATTACAGGAGTTTCTGACCTTTGTCACCAAAAGTCGACGCACACACTTTTAATAATTGAAACTTTGGTTTTTAATGCTAAAAGTTCATAATAAAACATAATCTAGTATTTGTCAATATAAAAAGATAAAATTTCATTTTAAAAAGTAAAGTAAAAAGTCCTCTAAAAAGTATAATATATATGATATATATATATATGATATATATATATATCATATATATATATATGATATATATATATATATATATATATATATATATATATATATATTATTTTTTATTATTATTATATCACATATTTTAGTAGTTATCATAAATTAGGTATCATTTGAAAGCTTACAAACTCAGAATTCATCCTGTAAAAACCGTTTTTAAATTGGACGTTGCGTTACCATAGAAACAGTATTTTTTTATTAGGCCCCTCCCCTTTTGGGCCTCATCTTTCATAATTTATTATCAAAAACTTTTCTAATCTTGACCAAACACATATTGTCAGAAAGGTATTTAGTATTTTGGTATTTTGTTCCATATTTAGTGACAGAAGTGATATTTGGATAGAAATTTATTAATTTGTTATGGCAGAATGCATAAAATTAAATTCAATGGAATGCAATGGCACCCGGTGGCTATTTTTGGTATAACGCCTAAACAAAATCGCATGGGAACTTCAGTTTTTTGTGATATCAACTTTAAATTTGGAACACAACTTGGTTAGATATATAGCTTTCATTTTATAGGAATTTTATTATTAAAAATATTTTCTACAATATTTATTTTATATTAAAAACATATATTAATAAAGTATATTTGATTTAGTGTAAATTATAACTTCCATAACTTTTTCATATTTTAATTTTTGAAGTGCTTTCATTTCAGTAATAATCTGCTGATTTACAAAGCATTCTTGAATTACAACCATTTAAGTTTGTATAGTGCATTTTAAAGTCAATTATCAAAAGGGGGATGACAGTTAAGGGGTTAAAGCATTAATTTCTTAAAAAAAAAAAACTGACCCTAAACTTTTGAACGTGTGTGTTAAGTCAGGAATGCCATTGTTTGTCAAATTTAATTGCCAACAGAAGTCTGTATGGCAGACATGAGTAATCTTAGTCTTTTCTGCAACATGGGGCCAGCTGGCCCTCGCATTTAAACGGACTGAACATCTGTCTTAAGAGCAGCGTCTCCTAGTTATTCTTTCCCCTCGAGACCAGCCCTACATCTGGATGGGCAGTCCGCATGTGAGTGAGTGTGTGTGTGCACGCGAGTCAATGTATTTGAGAAAAAGAGAGAGAGTGAGAGAGAAGGGGGGGATTTGCACGATGGATTCCAGTCTTGCCAGAGATTTGGAATCAAAGGCTTTATGCTATAAGTTCCCAGATTAAGAAATGCACAAGAACTTGTCATGAGGCTGCAGTTCTTGTATTTGACAAAACTCCTGCACTGTGGTGCAGTTTCGAAAAGGAACTGACGGGCTCCAAGTTTAACTTCAGTTAAGAACTGACTGAAGGGGAGAATAAGACAAAAAAAAAGGCTCATCCAGTTTAGGTATTAAAAGCTATTCTGGTCTCTTATGTCTCAAGTATGTGCCTTCCGTCTTCTACAGAACTTAGAAAAAGAGAGAAATATTACTAGAATGTAGAGAAATTAATTTAGCATTTTAAAATAGTTAATAAAAATGAGTTTGAAAAGTACACTGTATATAAAGGGGAGTGTAATGGATTGAGATGCAAATATAAGCAAATGATACACTGACATCATCAATGACGTCATCATCACATTCTATTTATATATATATATAGACATTTTCTCAACATTTCTATACTCACAAAGTACACTGCTCCGAAACTCCCATGGCCGATCTCATGTAGATCGCAGAAGACTTCTTCCGGGTCATCTTTGAAAAAGAGGCTGGACACATCCGGGTCTTTCACTCCTCCCTTCCGTGTGGACGACGGCATCATGAGTTAGACAGAACCTCTGATGGCGACGTGCTTCTGCTCGCCTTCATTCAGCAGGCCCGGCATTTACCTGCTTTGCCTGCGGACAGAACGGAGCGGATTAAAGACTGACTGCTAGTCCAGGTCAAGTGAGGGTCATTAGCAGAAAATGTGGCTTAATGATTAGTTCAACCAAAAGTGAAAGTTCTGTCATCATTTATTCACCCTCACGTCATTTAAACCAGTATGACTTTTTCATACTTGATTGAGAACTTTTGAATAGATGTTTGAATAAAGACTTGTGCACCATATCAGCCAATCACACACAAAAATATTGAGGTAAACCTAGTACAAATGGCTCCCTTAATTTAAAACATTTAAATAATATATACATAAATATGAACTAAATTTTTGTAAAAATAAATAATGCTCAAAATAGAATCACACTCACAAACCTACAAATACTAGTGAGTGTAGAACAATTCTTTAATTTTATGCTAAATACCGAAATATACCCTCCCATCTACAAAGTCTATATAGCTTGTTCCCGGCATGTTTGAGCATGCACATGTGTTTGCGATGGTAAACTGGTGTGAGACAAATGTGTTTTGTATTGGGGGCAGCTTGGTTAGGCATCATGGGAAGACAGCTCAAGGTCTGGTAGCATCATGCTAGCACACACACACACACACACACACACACACACACACACACACACACACACACACACACACACACACACACACACACACACACACACACACACACACACACACACACACACACACACACACACACACACACACACACACACACACACACACACACACACACACACACACACACACACACACACACACACACAAGTAACAATGCCTACTGAGTCATCAGACATCTGACACACAAGTGGCCATTGACCCAGGAACAAAAGGTGCTGAAAGTACTGTGTATCCGATATAGAGACTGAACACATGGGCTAATATCCATCTGTACATTCATTATGAATGTGATCAACATTAATGTCCAGCTCATGTACTATCAATAAAACACAACCCCCATCAACAGCACTGGAGCCACCTTCCTGCGGTCTGTCTGTCTGTCTGTCTGTCTGTCTATCTATCTATCTATCTATCTATCTATCTATCTATCTATCTATCTATCAAATGTAGCCAGGTGGTTGGAGGAGAATGGATTTCTTTTGTCTTGATGGATGGATGGATGGATGGGAACAGAAAGGTTTGGAGAAATCATGTGATAAGGAAAGATGTTTGAGAGGCGTTTTGCTCAAGTGAAGTGTGCAATTCTGAGGTTCAAACTTGCAATGTTTTTTTACTATCTCTTATCTTAAACCACTCTGCTATACCAGCGCCATGACCAAAAGTGATGAAGGTCATTGCAGACAGCACTGGACCCAGTGTCATCCTAAACCACAAGACCAAAAGCCTCAACCACAATTACATTTCATGACTGAGGTACTTTCAATCCTCTGACCAAATGAGTGAAATCTTACTACTTCATGCCTTGGGCCATCTAATTATTGAATTAATACAGCAGAAATCAATTAGATTGCGGGGTAGCAAAGCTGAAAGGCAGAAGAAGCCTCAACTGGACGAACACGTAAAGCTGATTCTAATTGTGATGGTTAAAGCTTTTAATTGGCATAAAGGTGAATCAGAGTTCACAGTCGTCCAATAAAAATATACAGATTCCTGCACAATGCAGTCACAAAACCCATTCGTTCCAGAGCATTTACTGGCTTATGGAGAAAAAGACTTAAACTATAAAGAAAATGAACTTTCACACTTCGTTGAGTGGAAGACAGACGATAATCTCGTAGGCTACTTGCCACACTGCACGTTTGCCTTCTTTAAAAGAACTAGAGAGGAACCAACGTTTTACCTCAAAGTCATTTCTGGCTGTTTGTTTTAAAACAGATTCTTAAGGTGCTACTGTACAGGGGTTCTTAAAGGCCCTAATATACTTCAAGCAAAATAGAAGGCCTCATGTTTAATACGGTAAAAGCTGCTTGATTTTAAGCAATCTATTGTATAAAGTGCTACATAAATAAAAGTGATGTGACTTTACTAGAGTGCCGAATTGCAGAGGTGGTACAAACATATCCATGTTGCTATGACCTCAGGCTTCAATAGCAACAGGAGTTGACGCGAGTCAGCCGAAGTTACATGCTGTGCAACACGCATGCCATTCCTGAAACGGTCTTTCCTTAGAGCATGACTGCGAGTTTCTACAGTAAATGGGGCTTCATTGAACCCTTGCATAATGGACGTGTGTAAACACTTATAGTTCAAACATTTAAGTTAATTATAAACATTATAGTTCTGTCATTATTTACACACCCTCATGTCGTAAGAAAACGGTATGATTTTTAGAATAAAAATTAAAAACACACAGTAACTGGGTTCCCATCTGCATATTTTTATGCATTTTTGGGGGATAACTGCATGAAAAATAATCGATGGAAATAGCAAGATGCCATTTAAATTTCCAAAATTAAAATTAACAATTTGGTGGAAACATTTTGAAACCGTTTCAAAATGAACATCCAGCATATGTATGTGTTAAAGACGGCATGAAATAAAAAAAATCATAGCTATTTAGTAAATGCATGTTATAGATCTTATTGCAAAAGATTCATCATTTATATTGCAATTTTGTTTTTGACCATGTAATGTTTACTTAAAATGTCATAACTCTCGATCTTCCGGTGGAAACAACTTCTCTTTGGTGACTTATATAAGCCTCAACTGCAAACTCGCATACATTTTTGTGTGCAATTCCCACTTCCTAAAATCCAATCAACAACTAGCTAATGGATAGAACCGAATCCCCAAGCCTATACATCGCTTAAACACATTGCCTCTGTAAACTTATATTCTCCAACTCCCAACTTTGCCATATAATGCTGGCAAACCCTGCAACTTTTTGCTCATACACACCAGCAAGCGACATGACGCAACTATGCGTAAAGTACACATCCATTCACTATAAAGTCATCCACCTAAAACAGTACTCCTGCCTCTGAAGGGAAGATTTAGACAGCTCAAATAACGCATTTGTACAGAAGAATTAATATGTGCTTTAACAAAAATACAAGCTTTACATTTTGTGCTTATAAACCCTACAGAATCCCATGCCCAGTTATTGTAAACAAGATATGGTTTGAATACATTTTTATAATCAGAATGTTTTCGATATTGTTGATAATGTTAATGTTAAATGATAATTGTTGCATTGAATCCCAAAACATTCCTCTAATGAAGATCTATAATTTAGCCAGGTCAAACGCGATTGGTTAACCTGTTCAACCAGCAACAGACAGAACGATGTCTTCCAGTTGCATCATGTCTGTCTGCCTATCTGTCTGTCTCTCTCCTTTTTCTGTTTCTGTCACTTTCAAACTCACGCATCGAGTTGCCGCCTTCCACCTTCGCTTCAAAAGGTGCCTCTGAATACAACAGCATTTTCCTTTACGCTCATAGGCCGAGTTCCAAAGATCTGCATCCAATAAGATTCCAGCAAAGGGAGTCGGAGTCCCGCTTCAGGAAGAGACCGGAGGGGGGTAGAGGAGGAGAGATGATGCAATGTAGAACCAACAGGTTGTAAGAGCCCAACGGTGCGAGTCCGTCTAATAACAACACATCGATTTGGAAAGCCAGTAGGAATAACTGTAAATCTATAGCTGCATTGTGCTGAAGTTAAGAGATTAGCGAGAAGGTTGAGCCAGATTAGTGGAGGGGTGAGATGGGGAGAGAGAGACTTCATGGGTATGTATGAGAGACTTCATTAGACTGACTTTTCCTCTATATAACACTCCTTCCTTGTCCCACCAGGTCCCAGTGGAAAGCTATCAGCATTACTAATTTATCTGTGAATGCGTGCACATGCGCGTGTGAGGTGCATCAAGCCTTTGAATAAAACATATGTTTGACATGTGGGTGAGAGAAGCACTCTAGAGCCAAGTGTCCGCATACGGTCCATGCTCTTAAACCTCAGGCCTCCCACATATGGAGGAACCTTCACAAACACGTGAAATCACACCAACACACGTGCACACATGCCAGGACATCCAGGCACTAGGGGTGGGGAGTAAGATCACCATTACCATTTACCATTAGCATCACAATTTTAAATCACAAACTTAAATATGAGCAGCGTTGGGGAAAGGTTCTTTTGAAAGTAAGTAATGCCTTACAGTATTGCGCTACCCCCTAAAAAAAGTAACTAATTGCGTTTCTTACTTACGTTAATGGAAAGTAATGTATTGAATTACTTTTGCGTTACTTTTTCTCACCTGGGCTGGGCTTGCTTGTTTAATTTTTAATTAAATAAATAAATAAAATAACAGTTCTATTTTTGACAAATCTAAAGTCCCTTTCACACCAAAAGTGAAATGATCCTTCGATGATCCAGCGCACACGACGCTCTGCACTTACTCCCAATTTCTCTCAACATGGGGACAAGAGAGGTGTCAGTCAATAAATGGGAAAACAAAGTAACAAAGTACTGGTTACATGAAAACTAATTTGATTATGTAACTTGCATTACGTGTAACCACAACAATGAGTAGGAGTAGCCTAATACTAAATGGTATATATGACACATAAGTTGTTTTTGCTGGAAATTGGAAAATATGGTTATTTATTATACAAAACAGTTTCCCCTATTTTAATAAGATCCACTGAATTAAATACCTTCTCTTTTTATTATTGATTATTTTCAATTTTACAAGGCAATTATCTACAATTCTATGAAGCACTGCAAAATATTTAATTGTTTAAAGAAAGGGTACAATATAAAACTACTAATTTATAGTCAATGGTTATAAGTATAACACCAACAAATCAACTTAATTTATTGCTACATGCATACAAATTATAATGTATACAAAAGTTTTACGTAGTCTGCGAGTGTGTGGAGGGACTCAAGTACATTAGCTACAATGCTTCATGAAAGCTTTCCATGTATATACCAGTAGAGCATGGTGCTAGCAACGCAAAGGTCATGGGTTTGATTCCCAAGGAATGCATGAACTTATTAAAATATATGAGGCCAAGGCACTCAAAAATGTAGAATAAAAATGAGAAAAGCTTTTATATATTCATGGCTATAACATTAACATATGTGAATGTTATTAATGTTATAGCCATGAATAAATAAAGGTTTTATATTTTTTCGACATTCTCGAGTGCCTTGGTCTCATGAGATTATTTTTTTCAAGTTAACTATCCAAAGAGCACCGAGATACGGACTTTATACCCAGTAGAACTCTTTGCATCTTGTGTTCTATGATAAAACTATATACCTTGAAATCACTGTGACACAAACAAACAAACAAACAAGTATTTTAGGCGTTTTAATGGTATCAGCACTAAATTTTAATTATTACATAAAATATTATTATAATTATAATAATATATTAGCTAAAATAAATTGTTTGGCTTTAACACTAACAGTAAACAACAGAAGCTTTGAAAAATTGATTGTTCAGTAGTGTGAAAGGTCATGATGGAATAGAATTCGATAAAACGAACAGACAAGCCCACTCTTCTCCCAAAAATCAAAGACAAAGAATTTACCCAAGGAGCCCTGGGATTTAGCCACATTTCTAGAGGAAAAAACATTAACTTGTATTTTTCTATCCTATGTATTTCACTAAAGATAACAGGGTATTAACAGGGATGTCGTTTGAACAAGTAATACAACTTCTATAGCCCAAGGGAAAGTCTTAATCAAGTTTCTACAAAATCATCAAATTTGGAGTGAAAGTAGAACACAAATTGTGATCAAATATTCAGTTAAGTACAAAAAAAAACAAAAATCATTTTTGGTGGTGCAAAAAAAATGTGTCATTACTACTGATCGACATATATATTTTATCATCATAAATTTGCTTTAAGGTGAAAAAGTTATTATTATTATTAAGCAAAATTAATATATAACGATATGACGAGTCAAAACGAAAATTCAAAAGTCGTGACGCTGTGTGCGCGCGTAACAACGCGTATGCCCTATAAGAGAGAGGCCAATGTTTTATTCATTTCTCTGATGACTGTGCGTCAGGAGACGGAGGTCTTTGATGTGAGTTGTAAGCAGCACACAGATCAGTTCTTCAGTCGAATCCTTTAATCAGCACTAACATGAGCTGTGCAGTCATCAGTGTCACTCATTCATCACAACAGATGAATAAATAACGGTCACATCATTAGATCCAGAAATTAATATTTACTTATGCTTCAGGCACACATAAAAGAATAACATATGTATGTGTTTGTGGCGAGCAGGATGAGGCCGAGGGCCGTGTGAGAATGGCACGAGGCCGGTGGCGTGATTACGACGCACCGGTCTCGTATCTCTCACGGAGGACCGACGACAGTGGAGATCGAAAGAGGCCAGGCCTGGATTTTATCTGATGTTTTCTTTTATTATGTGTGGCAGCAGTCGACCGTGAGGGACTGCTGTCTTTACTTTCGTTGTTGTATTTGTTTATATGCAAACAATATGTAGGCGATTGCAGTTATTCGTGGAATTATCAACTTTACATGGGTTGTGCCTCAGAACGACACTGCGCAGATGAATTCAATGTTTTGAGGAGAATGTGCGGCTGTCAGTCACCACGCCGGTGTGGATACTGTCATTTGGAATCACAGATTCTACTTCTTGGAAGGTCTTGGTCTTATGTATGACCAACATAAGAATTTTCACCGGAAAATGTCATCTGAACAATAAGTAACATCCACTGTTGTTCTGACCAACTAAGGGAAAAAAAGCATTGCAATTAATCGCGCTGATTAAATCTAACGATCGCTTATCATATCACGTCAAACAGTGCAAATTATACTTTGTTCTCAAATTGTTAATGTTAGCAACATCAGCATTGCGTGACTACATTTAATGTCCTTCCAATATTTATCCTTGTTTTCACATGGGTCCGGTTGCAGTCTCTTTTTTTTCTGCAGCCACTATGAAGTCTTTTGCATTTTACAACGGGTGAATCTCCAGTTATCACTGATGATTGTCGTTTGAACCTTTCTGGATCAGCCAATCAAATTGATAAGTTTGATTATATCAAGTGCTTTGAGAAAAGGCTATAAATCTCCACCTCCAACATCCTCACACGCAATATAGCCTACTAGCCGAGACTCCTTCTTTATGTGTACAGATGTGACGTAATGACGCAAAAGACATGCTTGAATTTCCCACCGAAATCCACCAGTACCAATGGAATTAAAAACATTATTACAAGCTTACCGTTTTGAACCGAGCTAAGGCAAGCAGATAGTTTTGAACAATGGGTGGTTATGTACATGCTCAAATTTATTTTGGATAATTTTAACCCAAAAAAGTTACAGACTGGAGCTTTAAACTCAAAGGGTTGTTCATGTAAATAGTTAAGGTCAAAAAGATTAATCTGACAAAAAAAGTTTGGGAATCCCTGACAACAATAAATTTAGTATCCAGCAAATAGACAACACCCTGATTTGCAAAACCACATATTTTCAAAACTGATTAGTCGGTAACTTGTCTGAATGACCAATCAACTAGTGGGTCTTAAGGCCCATTCACACCAAAGAAAATAACGACAAAGATAAAATTATAAAAATGGTTCTAAATATAAAAGAATAGCAGAGTCCACACCACAACTATAACGATATCAGCACAGAGAAACGAGATCGTGGGAATCACTTTTAGAACTGTTTTTTCCAGCTGATTGACAGCCAATCAGAATCCATCCTGCTTTAAAGAGCTTGAGCATTTAAAGCGTCAGACAACAAAACCGCAACGCGCTTAGAGCAAACAGAACGATATCGTGTTTTGGTGTGGAAACTAATATAGTTGTTATAGTTATCTTTATATCTATCCTTCTTTGTGTGAACGAGCCTTTATGCTACGACTGCTTCCAGTGTCACAGTTATGGACAGACAGTCTGAAAACTAAAAGTAATTGAATCTGTAATTGAAGCAACTTTAAAACATCAGCAAAAATAAACAAGTAAATAATTAAATAAGCTTTAAAAAGGTTCTTGTTTTTTTAGTAACAACAGTTGTTGGATGACTAGTTGACCCTACTGATGAAACCTTATTGAACAGCATTATAAACTACAATATTAATTTGATGTTGACTATTTGAAAATGTTGTCTACTTTGAGGTACATTAAGGCTGCATAATATATCAAATATTTATGATATACTCTATTTTGTTAGCAATATATTGGATATTCATAATATGCATTATTTTGTTGGCAATATAAAATTAAAAAGCATAATTTAATGTGCTTTTTATTTGGCCATAGAGTTTCCTAAAGACACTGAAAGTCAAAGGTCACCATTGATTTTCAATGCATGGAGAAAAAAAATGTTTTCCACAAAAATAAAGAAAGTCATACAGTCTTGGAAAAACATGAGAATATATGATGAACGATTTTTCATTTTGGGGTGAACTATCCCTTTAATTGTAAAAAAGAAAATTGCTCCTTTAAATGTAAATGAAATAAGACATGTAGAAAATGTTCAATTGATTAACAAAAGATATAGTTTGGCAGCTTAATTAGGAATCACAAAAGAGAGGTGGAAAACAGCAGCATTTCAGAGCTGAGAGGGAGAAAGAGAGTAAAGGGAGAGGGGGAGAGAGGGGGAGAGAGAGAGAGAGGGAGAGAGAGAGAGAGAGAGAAGAGGGTCAAAAAACAACCTCCTCTACATATCCCAGGGCACCCCTCATGTTCAAATCCTTACTCACTCTCACTCTCGCTCTCTCTCTCTGCTGCTTTTTTCCTCTCTGTTTGTGTGACTCAGCAGACAGTGTTGCTCACGGCTGACCAGGGGTGGGGGACAGATAGAATGAGAGAAATGGGGAGAAAGAGAAAGAGAAAGAGAGAGAAGGGCCGTGGGAGAAAGACAGTGAGAGATCTGGAGCAGGCCAAGACTAGAAAAAGCTGGCTTTTCCTGCCTGACTGCTTTAATTCAGTTTGATCGGCTGCTTCTCCACATAGACGACTCTATTTAGAGTAACATCCCCCAAAAAAACGCTGTAACATTTCTGCGTCATGCAGCACGCAGGGTCGGGCGCTCGTTCTAAACGAACGCTTGCAGAGACTATTAGAGGAAGTGAGAGAGGCGGAAAGAGAGCGAGAGACCTTTTAACAAAGTGACAGATGTTGATGGTCTGGGCCAAGTGTGCCTTATGCCACTTAGTCTTCTGGTTCATGACGAACAGAAATACTGGATGCCAAAAACATGAAAGACAAACTAAATTTGAACATAACAGTGGGACGCAAGCAGAGTTTTCAACGAGCACCCAATGAAATGCTGCAGCAATTGATAAAAAAAAAAATATTAAAAAAAATACAAAAGTTGGCTGACAGGCTCGGTCTTTAGAAAATGTAGTGGCCGAAATAAAAGGCAACAAAAAAATAAATAAATTGCATTATTCATGAAGCTCTTTATTTTAATATTGCCAACAAAATGTATGGCCCCACTTTATATTAAGTGGCTTTAACTACTATGTACTAACATTGAAATTAATAATTTGATACAATGGACTTATTGAGTACATACAGTTTTTAGATTGTACTTATATTTTAAAAATACCAGAATGTAATTAAAGCTGTAATTAATGTATGTAATTACATTTGTAATTACACTGTTGACCCTTCCCTTACACCATAACCAACCCTTAAAGATACCCATACCACCACACCTGACCCTAACCGTACCTGTATCACACCTCAATAGCAGCAAAAGTGTTTTACAACACAACATGAACACAATAAGTACATTGTCTCATCCATATTCAATATATGCCCAACAAAATAATAGAGTAATTTTTTAATTATTTAACATATCATAATTCTTTTTCATCTCTCGTCCCCATCAAAAAGCTCCTTGTTTTTCTTCTGGTAAGATTTGATACTGACAGTGTGAACAAGTTCATGTAGCCTCAGAGAAGTACACGAGGAGGAATTGAGTCGTGCAGTTTGCAGAATGATTCACTCCTTACTATGAAAAGCTTAAAAAAATCATAAAAAGAAGTCTCTAGGTAGGAGGCTTTTTGTAGCGCAGAGTTCAGGCATGGCACAAATTCTACCTGGGAAAGTATTTAAGGTCAATGACACAATGTTACAGTGGGTCTAAACATGAGCCAGAGGTTACTTGACATTTACAGCAGGATTTCTGCAGTACAACCTTTGTTTAATGTTTGTAGTTATGCATGTGTAGTGTTGTAGTCAAGACCACCAAAACCAAGACCAAGACCAGAGTTTGTTGAGACCACTGATCTATATAGAATGACTAGTCATTCTATATAGATCAGTGGTTGAGACCAAAGCAAGACCAAGACTTTGAGGGGTTGAGAGCAACACTGAACCAAGACCAAACCAGCACTCCTCAAAAAACATCTGAAAGATCTACATTTACTGCCTGGGAAATGTAGTATTATAATAATAAGACTCTACATAGAGCTGTTACCAATCAAAAGAAATCAATAAAAACAAAATTCGTCTTTATACTGTAGAGGTGGCACAGAAATTGCATCTGAATTGGTACAATTACAACTGCATAAATATTGAGATTAATGTTTAAAGAAATTCATATTTGAATATAGAAATATGATGGAAAATTAAATGATACTATTAAATATGAAACAAGCCACCAGTAGGTGGCAGCAAATCACTTAACAAGTAAGTCATTGAATCATTTATTCAACCATTTTGTTCAAAGTAGCTGATTTGATCAGTAAGGAATAGGGATGGGAATCGAGAAGAAGAACCGGTGCCCAGTGAACCAATTCCTTGGAACCGTTAGTATGCCTGCTTAACGATTCCGCTTATCGGTTCCGCTCGTTGCAAATGTGTCATGATGTCACACACGCGCTGCCTTGTTTTGGTTCAGAATGCAGCAAATATCGAGGCAGAAGCGCTCTAAAGTTTGGTTATATTTTACGCGAAAGAACGACAATATCAGGCGCCGTCTAGGGCTTAAATCAAACTTCATTCACGAACAGTCGCACACATATGTGTGCGACTGTTCGTGAATGAAGTTTGATTTAAGTAATAAAGATTTAAGATTTAAGTGATAAACTTGATTTAAGTTTCATATGAGTATGAAACACATACTCATATGAGACACACGCGCACGCGCGCACAAACTCTCCACACACATACTCATAAGACGCGAGCGCGCACACACACACACACACACACACTCAAACTCGCGCACATACTCAATGAGAGTATGACGGCGCCTCATAACAATACGGTCACTTGCAACACTTGTAAAATTTCCATTTCGTCAAAGGGGGGAACTACCTCGAATATAGCATAGCTCTACGCAATTACACTAGTTTAACTGACTAGAGGCCCAAAGAGAAGGGAATGAATAGTTGAAAAAGTCGTTATTTATGTTTGTTTTTGCTCACAAAAAGTATTCTCGTCGCTTGATAAACTTAAGATTGAGCCACTGTAGTCATTTGGACTATTTTAACGATATCTTTAATAACTTTTCGAGGCCGGCAAGTTTCAATCCCTCAAGAAGCCTATGGACTAGTATGGAGGAGTGATCCAGCTCTCAGATTTCATCAAAAATATCTTAATTCGTGTTCCGAAGATGAACGAAGGTCTTACGGGGCTGGAACAACAGTGAGTAAATACTGACTGATTTTCATTTTTGGGTGAACTATCTCTTTAACCCCAGGATGATCCATTGGAAGTCTCTCTGCTATTAGTGTTCTGTAAATCGCTTTAAATAAAAAGCATCTGTCAAATACCAGGTGACCATTAATAGGAAAGGATTTGTCTCTGGAGTAACCTGGGGTTAAGGGGAGACAGCATGCTGACAGGCATCTGTGACTATGTTTACAGCTGTAGTTTAGGGCACTGGGTCGCTGCTTCATGCCCTGAGAGATAAGATAATTTCAGCAACATGTGAGAGAAAATAAAGGGTGTTATGCTTGACTAACCAGAGGAGAACACTTTCAGTTTGTAATTAAAAGTACACTATAATATAGACAAGGGTTGTAGGGTTTTTTATATAACCCAAGAAGAACATGAACAAAATCAATAAGGGTAAAAAAAAGATAGAAATAGGATCCCGCTTTTGTTAACAAAAATAGAGGAAAAAACAACTATCATCATTAGGCATTAAACTCATATTTGTTTCGCCAGTGGAGCACAACATGAGATGTGAGCTCTTTTACAAACTAGTTACTAAAATAAATAATTAAATAGAAATATAATAATAATCATTATTATTAATAATATTATTATTATTAATATAAAGTAGTTTTTGGGTCAGTATTATGTTTTTAAAGAAATTATTACTTTTGATCAAGTTAATCAGTCCTTTATGAATAAAAGAGACTATAAAGAGGTTACAAAACATTTCTATAAAAAAAAAAAAATGGATCACAGTTTCCACAAAAATTGAGCAGCACGACTGTTTTCAACATTGATAATGGTTAGAAATGAGAAAAATCAGCATATTAGAGTGATTTCTGAAGGATCATGTGACACTGGAGTAATGATGCTGAAAATTCAGCTTTTCCATCACAGGCAAAATACTGTATATCTGTCATGATTCCTGTCTGGTGTTCTCCTTGTCTTGTGTGGACTTTTGTTATTTCCTGTTCTGTGCCATGTTTTGTAGTCCTTTGTAGTTTTTTTCTGTAACTATGAGGTAAGGACAAAGCGGAGAGAGAATCCAAATGCAAGCACTACTTTAGTAAAACAAACAGGTAATCCAGGGCAAACAACAGAACATGGAGCTCAGGACAGGAACAAGGACCAGCAAACAGCTACAAGCCACAACGACCGACAAACAACAACTGAAGCACAGAGGTTTAAATACACAGGCAAACAAGCTAAACGAGATAAGGGGGTGGGGCTAATTAGAAACACCTGGAGAGACTAATAAACAAGAAAAACTACAAGGGACTACAAAACATGGCACAGAACAGGAAATAACAAAAGCCCACACAAGACAAGGAGAACACCAGACAGGAATCATGACAATATCAGTTGAAACCAGTTATTTTGAATGGTATTAATATTTCAAAAATACTACTGTTATAATGCATCTTTGATAAGATATCTATCAAATTTTATCAGCTTTTACATGACCATGGGAACTAAACAAAGCTAAATTAAGCAAACCTATAGATGCAGTGGGAATGTGTCATGGAGAACTGAGCCAGGCCTGTACATGAACGAGCAGATAGCTGATACCATTTCAGTTTCCATTACCCCAGCGACTTCAGAATGAACCAGTTAGGAATTCCCAGGGAAGGGAACACGACAACGGATTTTACGATTTCTTTGCCAATCTACTACGTTGCCGCCACAAAAAAAAAAAAGAAAACAGCCCAAGTGCACGTGCTCTTCCTTCCTGCCCCACTTTCATCTCGTTTCACAAGAAAGCCATCATTAAACAGCATTTAATGTTGCCAAACCGCCTATTCATTTAGAGTCACTGTGGAGAAAAAAAGGCTGAGCAGCATCTGTATAACACAACCACACAAACCCAAACAGATGAGAGAGAGAGAGAGAGAGAGAGAGAGAGAGAGAGAGAGAGAGAGAGAGAGAGAGAGAGAGAGAGAGAGAGAGAGAGAGAGAAGAAAGAGAGAGAATTAATTCCTTTAATGTAATATAGGTCAAAGGCACTGGGCCGCAGCAGAATGAGGTGGCTGCCAGTCATTCAGTACGGTTAAGCTGATGAGGAACATGGGCAAGGAAACAGAGAGCTGATAGCGTGGCTGTGGCTAACGGAGGTCAAATGGAAGGTTTCTTTGGGGATTGAGGGGGGAATGGGGTTTGTAACCACTACAAAATCCAACCCATTCAGTCCAAAATTCATCCCACAGCCTTTCGTAGCTCAGCAAATATAGTTTTTGTGAAAATAAAAAGACCGCCTGATGGCATGGACGTCCCATCTCGGCGATAGTAAACGTGAAGGACAATATTTAAGGACATGATCAGTCGGTAAGGTTTCTGTTCTTGCGATGAACAGCATGACTACACTCGCCTCACGGGGGGGTGGGGGGAAACACAGCCCAAGGCTAACGCTAGCCCAGATTTCCACTCCTGATCTTCATTGACTCGTAATCTGCATATGCCAAAACCGAAAAAGAGATGAGTTTACAGTGTCCCCTCACTCACCTGTGCTAGAGTTGTTACAAGTCAGCAAGTTGTAATGAGTTGCATGGATCAGATTAACAATTTATAGTGTCTATTTTCACTCCATGACTCTTCTGATGTGTGTGAACTCCAAGGGAATCGTTCACCCAGAAATTAAAAATGTTATCATATTGATATCATTTGCACACCCTCATGTTGTCCTCATCACCTTTCACTTTGATGGAAAACAGAAGCTTGGACATACCGTCGAAGATCTGCTTTTAACGTTTCATGGAAAAAGGGGAAAAACATAGGGCTATAATGGCATGAAGAGTAGGCTAAATGATAACAATATTTTCCTTTCTGGGTGACCAATTTCTTTAATATGAATGAATATGCGATTTCAGTTTATAAATGGCACCTCTCACCTATAGTCCACTTACCCAAATAAATAGTCTACAGTTTAATGGAGAATGTGGGTGTTTTGTTGATATGGCGGTGAACAAAAAAAAAAAAATAGTAGTAGATATGCTTCTAGGCACATCAAGACAAAAGATTGATCAAATTAATGATCAAAGATGAAAAAATAAGCCATCTACAGTCCTCCGTTCGATTAAAGTCTTCATATTATGCCCACAGACATGACACTGCATGGCCAGCGCACACTCTCTTTTAACAAACAAACCAAATCAGAGAATCTCTGTAGCTTTGGTCCTACACGCTGGAGCTAACAGGCCTGAAACACAGCCATCTCACTCTGCCTCTGGCCTTCCTTTAGGTGTCAGCTGATATCTAATCTGATATTCTGGCAGTTCATGTTCCTGTTAAACACCATCGGCAAGGGTGTCCGATTGACTGAGTAGACATAGAAAGACTAACCAAAGTATTTGTTAGAATGTCTGCACTCCGCAGTGTGTTTTCAATGTCGTTAGCAATGAAAGGACATTAAAACTCCATTCAGCCAATTACAGACACTTAATGTACATATACTACAACTTTTCTTTAGTTGAACGTTTTGAATGAATCTCATTCAAAGCTTTTATATAAAGTTATTTTCAGCGTATAAGGAGAAGAACACGAAACAGGAAAGCATGACCACTACTGATGGGAATTTTAAGGAATTTAACAATTCCGAGACAATCCACTTTGCACTTCTGATTAGTTAAGGATTTAATTAAGCAGTTGTGTTGTAGTGTTGTAATTAAGCAGTAGTTCTGGATGGCATGGTGGCTTAGTGGGTAGCACTGTCGCCTCAGAGCAAAAATGTTCCCGGTTCGACCCCCACAGTCCAAAAGACATGCAGACAAATTAACCATGTGTGAATGCGTGTGTGTGTGTGTGTGAGAGAGAGAGAGTCCCAAGCCTTGTAATGGGTAGGGTTTTTTAAAGACCTGGCAACCTACCCTGGAAAAACATTGCCCAGAAAATTCAAGGACAGTCTCTCACGTATGGAAAGAGATGGCCATAGAATCACCAAGATTTGGATACGACTGAAAAGTTTAATGAGAGAGAGTGTGGGGTTATCCTGTCTGAGTGTTTTAACATGTTGTTCTCCCTGCATCGGTGGAAGAACACAGATATTCAAGGACTGTTAATGAAACCAAACATAAAAATCATTCAGTTTCAGAAACTAGAACTGGTCCTGAATAAGAATCAGTTTTCAAATCAACCAAATTTCAGAAACTTCCCCTATTGAAATGATGTGTATGCTGTAAACGTCACAATTGTGAATATCATAAGTGATATGTAAAGCATATCCTGTGTTTATTGTATTGCATTTATCATGTGACCTTGCAACTGAAGTTTAAATAGAACGTAATAAAATGTGATACAAGACAATGAAATAGTGAATCACCAAAGTCCACTTGTCTGATACACTAAACATTTTAAAGCTCATTAGGTCACAGTTTGTTGTTTACATGTAATTTAGTCTGAAGAGACAGAGAGAGAGAGAGAGAGAGAGAGAGAGAGAGAGATTGTGAGTGTGAATTATCTGCGTCTATACAGCGTCTCTATGTAATAATGAAGTTGTGAGTTTGATTTAAAAAACAGTGAAGTTATCACCTCGTTGCTGAGAATTATTGTGTAGCTTTCAGTAGCAAAGCGGTTTTTATTTATAAAATTCACAAGGAAGAGGTTGAAAACCAGTTTCTATGAGCAATTTCTGCGCAATTTCTTACCTATAAAGTTTCTAAATCTACCACAATAAAAAAAAAGCTGTGAGTTTTAGTGTGAGTGCAATTTTTAGTGTGAGTTTGGTGTAATCTCGGTTCATCTCAGGATTGATCTTTATTTTCTCTGACAGTTCGATCTCCCTACAGCTACAAAGTTATCAATTTCACAGCACATTGATTTCAGCCATACACACAAACAAAACCATGCACACAGCCCATGCTTACTCAAACACACACATCATGCACTGCAGAGGAATACAAACTACAATCTGACACTCACAACGGCCTGTAAGGACCTGTTATGGAGGACAGAGCGTGAGACAAGTCCCTTGACATCCTATAGCCTAATTCATGCACATGCTCTAAGCTCTTCGACTGTTGTTCTGGTACACTTGAGTAACACGGGCACTGCAAGAGGTACAAAAAAAGCTCAACTCTAACATATTGAATGAATTTAATGGTGAGCATCAAATTACCCATACAATTAATGTATTCCTTTTCGATGTAATACTTAATTTAACCTTGTTTGCCATGCTTTGCATATTAAAAGATGCAATTTTTTGTCTGTGTCAGGCAGAAATGTCAAGTAAAGAGAGGACACAAAAATACAGGGAAAGACTCAATGCTGACCATACAAGGAGAGAGGAGGTCCTGAGGGAAAGGAGGAACAAGTAAAGAGATCATGCCAGTTCACACAGAACAGACATCTTCTAGAGGGATTGGAATCTGATATAATTATTGACTGTCCATACTGTTCATAATTATTGAAGCATACTGTTCATATCCAGATTTGTGTGAGATTTGATATCCGATTTGAGTGAAGATCTTTTACAGTGAAGGTTAGTAATTGTTTTTCTTATCCATCACCCATCACCAGTGGGGTTCCACAAGGGTCCATTTTGGGCACTGTCTTGTTTTCATTATACATTTTTTTTTTTAAATATGGTATTTCTTACCATCTATTTGCCTTTTAGACCTAATTGTAATATTTCTTGTGCAACACTCCATGGGTTTCTGGTTTTTCGTAGGTTGTTTTTGTTTGTTTTTATTTTTTATTATTGCTTTATGTACTTGGGATGTACAGCACTTTAGAGTTACTGTGTAGCCTGTAAAGTGCTCTATAAATAAATACAATAGAATCTGTGACCCATGTTGTCTTCTGTAATATCTGCATTGGTTTCTATGGGTATACGCCAAAAAAAACAACAGCAACGTGGAGGGGTTTGCAATAGAAATGTTTTTTGCTGTATATACACAACATGAAAGTAGCGGTGTTTCCATTACCCTTCAAATTGAGCTAATTGAAATTGCGAATGGAAAATACACCCAATGGAAACACGTCAATATTGCGAAAACTTCTAATGCAAAAAATAACTATATTCATAGCCTCATAAATTTCAGAAGGTCAAAAACATTTGTTCACACTGTCAGTCCAAATCCGATCACCTCAGTATTGTCTTAATTTACATCTCATTCCCTTCACCCCTCTTCTCCGATCTCTTCTCTCCACATGAAATTCACCCAAAATTATCATACAACACTATACATGTTTGATATCATTTGAAATGTCAACAAAATTTGACAAATTGTAGATAAAATTTGATTAAATGAATTGATTAAATTTTTACTGTTTAACAATTATAATTGTTGTTACAACACACACTCTCTTCTAATTTTAAAATGTTCATGTTGAAGGTTCTTGACGTGAGATGTTTGATTTACTCATATTTCTGAGTTTCTTAAAAGACATTTTAAAAGTTTTAAAACGATGTTAGTATGTTTGTTGATTTTTATTCTACTTAATGTTAACTGAATTGAAGTAATTAAATGTTGAATGCATATAAAATACACTTTTTTGCGCTGGCAAATTGTGGTGTGCTGTATGTGACCATGTGCTTGTCTCAAATATGATTTGAGACAAGCACATGGTCACATACTGTACTACTGTGTGTGGATTTGGGTGATTTGATCACCACAGGAGGTGAATCAACTCTCTTGCATCTGTTCACACACACACACACTCCTTCACCTACATATGAGCACAACGGTTTCTGTCTTTCAAGCTCAAACAGGAAATCAGCTAGAATAAAGCTCACTTCCCTCCCCTCCCCCTTTCAACCACACACCTCGAAATATTAACATTACAACTATACATTTTAAAACGCGTGAAACATACTGACTGATTTCCTCTGCATAACATATGCAGATATTCACACACTGACACAACTGCCATGCTCTAGATTCAAAGAGCTGCCCTAAACCCAACAGGATTTTCCAATCAGAGAGAGCAAAGAGATTAATGCTCTAGTCAAACACACAGACAAGTGCTGCTGCTTCCCTGGCACAAAACACAAACCACCGGCTTTTTACACCATCAAATATTTAGACTCTAAAGAGTATGAATTAAAGCCGCACAGAGTGAGCGCTCCAAGGGACCACACAGTCATACCTCTAAAAACATTAGCCCTATATGCCCTTTAATGAGTTCCACTGTCTTCATTTCTCCATTCACACACACACTATAAAACGTACAAATGAGTATTATCGTGTGTACATGCGTGGGAGAGTGTGTATAATCGACGAGGGACCTGAGGAACCAAGCCGGCTATCTGCAGTCTCATCAGCTGGAGATGATCATGATGATGTCATCGGGCCCTGGAAGTCTCCGGGGATTTGGAACTAATTTGCATAATTTCATACACGAGCCTTTAAGAGTAGCTGACCTAAAATAGAGCTACTATATTTACTATATTCACTCACTCACTCACACACACACACACACCCAAAATCCTTTACATATATAGTTTTTAATAACTTGTCGCTCTCACACCGTCTCATAATTACGATATAAAGAGGCCATAGTGGCCTTAAAAAGCTTTTTGTTCAAGTCATGTGGGAAATGTTCATGAAATACTTTTTTTCATGTTGATACAACACTGCAGAGAGCACCTGCCGATGATGATAATCAACCAAATTACACTGCTGTTGTAGCAAATAGAAGGTGAAAATTGTACAAACTTGAGATCAATAAGATGTAAAACCAAGCAGGAAAGAGGAAATTGAAATAGAGAGATAAAATGTTGCGAAGGAAAACCTCAGGAAGTAAAAGCTCAGAAGGGAAACAAGTCAAACGACACACATCTAGGCCACTGAATCATCATCCGTGCGTTGGGTTTGTTTTCAGAAAATACACACTGAGAGTATGAATTATGTACATCATCGCAAAGGAACGTTCAAAGTTGTGACTTTAGCTTTTATCCCGGGCTAAAAACTAATTTGGGAATGAAATTAGTGCACTGTCATGCTCTTTTTTCCTTCTCACACCCTTTGTCATTTTATCCATTTCCCAGAATGCACCAAATCAAAACATTCATTTAAAATATATACAAATAAATAAACTATGCAAAAAAAAAAAAAAAATGCCTGTGTGTATTAAAGTGGAATTTGAGTGAAACTATTTGGTTTGCTTTTTGCTTATTTGCTTTGGGGGAGGAAGCAGTGACCAGAAATAAAACAAGGAAAGCCACATTTTGGATCACAAACTCCATTAATCATTCAGAGCACTAATGCACTACTGAGTGTCAGTTACTTTGATGAATTCCTGCTTCTAAATTTAGACTTTTTACCAAAAAGGTATCAATTTCCCAAAAACAAAGAAAGTGGAGAGTGAGTGCACAGATATCCAAAAAGAAATCAAAGATCCAAGACACCCAACAAAATAGAGAAAAACACAATACAGACTGAAAATTTAGAGCTCTTCTTTGGAAAATGTACTTCTTCTATGGGATACAAACAGAAATATTTTTTTTTTTCATTTCTGAGTGAACTAACCAAAACATATTGGGCTTAACACTTTTATTGCCACAGCCCCCAAAATATGCCTGCAAATTATTTTATTCAAAATTTACCAGATATTTCCCGATATTTTATATTTTAACCTGCTGAACCTGAATAGAAACATTAAACTATAGCGGTCAATAAAACCATTTTGATTAATCTCATAAATTCCGATTCCGAATAGTCTTTAAAACGCAGGATGTACTAATGTCAAATTTGGTCAATTTTTTAAATTTATTTATTTATTCTTTTTTCTCAGAAGCTTTCGACAAATACCCTAGCACCCCTTTGCACCCCCCACCCAGGGTTTCCCAGACCACAGTTTTAAAACCCCATGCCAAACAGACTTCATCCCTATAGGAAGAAGTTAAGAAATTAAATAACATTCATCCCTACTCCAGCACTCTTTGTGAGGTTCCGTCAACATTTGCGAAGGTAAGTGGAATATGTCATTCCCATAAGCCCTTGCCGCATCTAGTAGAGCCCTTTAGGCCCAGCATGCAGCAGCAATTATGGTCCTGACCAGACAGTGCTGTCATATGCTGTTCCTTACTCATCATTCCCCTGAGAGAGCGCGTCGAGGTGTGTGTGTTACCAGGAACTCACTGCACAGGGGACATCAGAACCAAAAAAAGATCCAAAACAGACAGCTGTGACATCAAGAGTCTGATGTGGCCAAATGTTTCGTCTTGTATACCTGACTATTGATTTGTCAGTTCTATAAAGCTTCTGTTATTCAACTCTATGTTCATCTGATCTCCTGCTGTCTCTCTACATCTATGCAAATTAGTCTGGTCAAGCCTCTCACCATGTTTCCACCAACAAGCAATTTATCTGTCCTGCAGTCTGTTAAGGCTTTTTTACTGCTAGTCACTTTATCATGTTACACTAGTTAGGATGTGGTGCTTTTCTGTTAAAAGGACCACAAAATGCCCCGCACATCTACAGTACCGTAAACAAAACATGATGGTAAGGCGCCATGAGATCACTTCCTGTAAGACAGGATATGAGCATCTGTCACCACAGGAAATGATTACTACATGTAAGAGACTGTGTGTTAATCTTACTCCTCGCTTCTTATCTCCACCCCCTTAGGATGCGATGGAAGGATACACTGGTGTATCCTTACTCATGACTCCTCAGGAAGCTTCATCGCTCCTCGCGGTGTAATTAGAGAATCGAGATGTCCTTCAAGGTGGCTGACTTCGATCGGTCTCGAGGACACGGGCTGGAGGACTAAGGAGCGAGGAAGCATTAATTTGATTATTGAGATGCACCCTTAGCATTTCCTTTGCTTCTCCCAAATCCTGATGTGCTATTCTACCTCACATGGTGGGTGCTAAAACAGCTGTATAAGAATGCCATGCATTATGTAATACATTAACTTTGTATTACATAAACGGATAGTTCACCCAAAACTGAAAATTCTCATCCACATGTCCAAACCTGTATGACTTTATTTCATCTGTGGAACAAAAAAAGATGATATTTTAAAGAACGTTGAGGTCCAAAATACTTTGGACCCCATTGCCTTTCATTGCACGGATAAAATCCCAGACGTTTTTTAAAATATCCACTTTCTTTCTATTTTATATCAGTTTATCCACATAATGTTCAGCAGGTTAGCTCATGTTCACCTGAGTGTCAGCCTCAGAAGGCACAACCACGGACTGCCCACAGTCCATTCACTTACCGTCTGATGCAATCTGCACACTTAAATGGCAAACACTTTCTTGATCTGGTGAACTCTAATCTGGTCGGTGAATCTGATGCCACTTTCTGAAGTCAGGGTGCAATGGTTTCTACCATTCTGCATGGAAACAAAATTGTTTACTGGATACAGAATACTAAAAGCGCTTCTTAAGTAGAAATAGATAGAAGTAGATCGGATAGATATGCGATTTTAAAAACACAGCTGTGCTTGTTTGTTGGGCTGCACAAATTGGCCAAAGTTTTGTTATTATATATCAATAAGGCTATAATTATTATTATAATTATTACTACATGCAAATATACAAAAAAAGGAATTGTCACATTTGAAATTTTACTGAAAACTGTAAAATTGCAGTAGTAATATTTGTGAAAATCTTATTTTCAAACGTTAAACCGTCAAACTTTTTTTTATTTCTCTGGGACACTGCAAACAACCGTGGATAATGAGCTGCTCACATTTAAGAACACAGTGCAGCACTTCACTCTGAAACACTTAGCGCATGTATTAATATTTTCCATGCATAGTCAAAATCTGTACAAGCGAGACTACCTACATAAACCATGGTGATTATTTCAAAGAGATTATGTCTAGATTATGTCAAACATATGCAAATATTTACTCTTCATGCTTCTTGTTGGATTTGGAGGGAACTAAAGATTACATGTTAATATTCATATTAGAATGCAACTGCCAGTAAACAAAACAAACAAAATAACAATAAGAATCACGTGAACAGAAGAATCCGTTGAAAATGTATAGTACCAGTGACATTTTAAAATGCTTCATCTGTTGCAGGATTACATTTGTTCAATGTCAAATGTTACTAGAAACAAGGGCGAGATTATTAGTGTCAAATGTACAGAGAGAGATTTTAAAACATCTGGGCTGACAAAAAGATGGAATGAAAACCCAAGCTTGAGTGAAAAGTGTTAAAGCTCCATTGTGTTGGATGTAGCAATGTCTTTTATGCAAGAGAGAGATGAATGACACATTAGGGGAGGAATGTCAGATGTTGAGAGAGATGAAGGGAGAGAGAGAACTCCCCAGACAGTGAGTAAACTGGAAAATCTAAATGTGAAAGATAGAAAGACCCCCTTCGTATGTGTTTCAGCGCCGGATCACACTGATGTGAACAGGCTAGAGCATGACACTGTAACAGATGCAGATGTGGCATTATGGGATATGGGATATCATTGAAGATGGTGAGAGCTATCCGTGACCCATTGAGAAAGCTCCAGTAGGGGAGCTGGCCTGAGGTGCGTTTCCCAAAGCCAACTATGGTCGCAAGTTCCGTCGTTACCAATAGAGTTCAATGGAAATTGCGA
Source organism: Siphateles boraxobius (assembly GCF_051911475.1). Classification (NCBI taxonomy): domain Eukaryota; kingdom Metazoa; phylum Chordata; class Actinopteri; order Cypriniformes; family Leuciscidae; genus Siphateles; species Siphateles boraxobius. The sequence goes on along the minus strand of NW_027508855.1, from coordinate 13,740,732 downwards.
TCATAGTTGGCCAACGAAGCTTTTGGGAAACCCACCCCAGGACTACATCACATCCCCATGGGAACATGTGCCTGCTTAATGGAGCTGAACTTCAACAGATCTACAGTAATGCAATATAGCTATTCACAAACTCTAGAAAAAAGAATTGCAAAAGGACAAACTCAACTTAGAGATTCATAGACCGAATATCTTGTTAAGATACACAACGTATACACACACATGTTTATTGGGTTTATTAATATAAAAATGTATCATTTATATATTTTATCATATTGCTGTTGCATTAAAGATCATTTAACATGGCCAGGTTATTGATTTAAAATAAAACTTCTATCACCTAAATCCTCAAAGATGCTATAAACTGCATGTTAGCACTGTTTACTGTGTGGCAGCCAGCACATCAGATGGGTGAAACAGAGGGCTTTAGGACGGGGGCGTGGTGACTATTTATAGAACACTACTCATTACCTCACGCTCTCTTCACATCGACTGAACTGTCTGTCAAACAGAGAGAAACAGGGGGCCTGTTCCAAATCATGCACACACACGCACAATATTTGCATATTTATTTTTAGATTGTACGTCAACAGAGGATGTGTCTAAACATTTTTTTTCTACCTCTGAATGCGGTTTCATTTATTGCATCACAAAACATTTTGTACCCTATTTACCAGCACTGCCCAATAATGATATGAGGTTATAGGAGATGTAAATGGGGTAACAGAACAGCCATCCATGAACTACAATGATCAAACTACAAATGCATGTGAAGAAATAGAAATAGAGAGAGAGAGAGAGAGAGAGAGAGAGAGAGAGAGAGAGAGAGAGAGAGAGAGAGAGAGAGAGAGAGAGAGAGAGAGAGAGAGAGAGAGAGAGAGAGAGAGAGAGAGAGAGAGAGACCTAAAACAGGCCTTCAGGTAAAGTTTCTTCAAAATATGTAACGAGCTCCCAAAAACAAGTGACTTGTCCACACAGAAAGTGATGCTGTGCAATGCAACACAATCACATTCAATCAGAAGAACAGACTTGATGTTTATTATATAGTGGTTTTGTGCTTAAGGATTTTGAAACAAGGAGATTTCAGTACCAAATTACTGATTTTGAAATTGCAAATAACTAAATTAAAAATTATTATTAAATCAAATTAACAAAAATGTCTTTACTCAGATCTGCAAGGAAGAGATATTTTTATTGACAGTTCTATATTGCATCACATCTGATTATGACACTATTGACTGTATCAGGCATACACTATATGACTGTATCAAGCATACACTATTGTTCAAAAATAAATATTAAATTCAGCAAGTAAAGTACACATTTAGGGCTGGATTAACTAGAGAGACCGCAATCCCATAAAATCGAAGAAAGGAGGGAAAATAGATACGGTTGATCTACTGACAATGCGCGGAAAAATAAAGACACATCCAGCTCATTTCCAAAATGATCGACATAATCTACAAAGAGCAGCGCAAACAGAGCAGATTGATAATCAGGTGCAAGTAATCTAACAGCACAGGCACAACAAATAAAAAATGGCTTGTCAAACGATATGTTTGTATATCTGAAGACTGGAGTAAGGATGCTGAAAATTGAACTTTGTCATCACAGGTCAGGAATAAAATACATTTTATAACATATTCCCCTGGTTTCACAGACAAGGCTTACGTTAGTCCCAGACTAAAATGTATACAGTATTTGAGCCATTTTAACTGAAAGCAACTTGCACTGAGATATCTTATTCTCGTATCACGTATTCACTTTAACACCGTGTCCTAACCAGATGCGATGCGATAAGATTCCAACGGCAAATAATTTGTCTGTTCAACAATTAACTAGACGCGACTGCGAGATGAGTCAAAATCAATCAAAACCCACAGCCAATTAGAATAGCGTGTGGGCGGAGTTGCACATCAAGTGCGCAGCACCAGAGAGTAATCTTGGCCCTGTCCCAAATGGCACACTTCATGTGGACTTTCGGACTCGTGGACTTAAATTGCGCGTGCTCGCTGAGGCTACGAATCCGTAGCCCGTCCCATTCATCATTTTAACGCTCCGAAGTGTGCTCAGCAGCGCCCCCTTTGCACCCTTGAAGCGGTCTTCCACGAAGCCCGCATGGATGCAGGTTCCACACACTTTAACTACCCAGAAATACTTGCGAAAGGGCCAATCAGACAACGGATGGGAGGAGATTTCGCTCATGGACAATTGTTAATATGGCTGAGTAGAAAATAAGTGTAAGTATCATTACGGTTTTTATGACCTAAGTGTACATTTGACCAGTTTTACCTACAGTTTATACAAACATTATGGTCATTGACCAGTGGTTGAGGTCTCAAACATATGCTAATAATAACGCACTGAATAATGCGATCGCATTATGATTCATTTAATAAATAGAACCGAATGTCAGGGCTTTACTGAGTCATATGTAACAACAACAACAGTAGGCAGCATATTTCCCCGAACCTGCAGCTCCTGTTCATTACAACAACCAGACGGTCTTCCTATATTCCGGCGTGACGATCGAATCTGTCCCAAAAATACCTCTCAATGCGCCCTCATGGACTCGCGCCAAGGGCCTTATAGGTCTGCACTACATGACGCCACCAAAGTGTGGACTCTGAGGAAGTCCACAAGTCCAGAGTGTGCCATTTGGGACAGGGCCCTTGACGGCACTCGCAAGAAAATGGATAAGTAGGCTACAAAATCAAATTCACAAATATTACACCGTTTAAACATTATTAAAAATACATAGGCCGAGTTACTAAAACGATCTTTGTCAAAGAATACACTTATTTGTTCACAGTTTGAACGTTCTTGTTCAGATCTGAGGTGAATTATTCATTGTTGCTTTTACAGCTACAAAGCACTAAATGATATTCAACGTCACATTACATGCTTTTAACATTAAATAAAGCACATAAACAGTACCTGAGATTATCATTGCCACACTTTGCGTTTGTTCTAGCACGACGTCACAGAAAAATAGAAATCGTTTCTAAAATAGAATCGTTGTGTGTCGCCGTCGCGGCTGGTTAGGACAAAAACTCTGATTCACATGGAAAAGATACCTTTATCGTGTGTCGCGGTGTCACGTAGTTAGGACACTGTGTTAGATCAGCTAATGGAATTCACTACTCCTTACACTTTTTAATATCTCATCTGTGGCTTCATTCAAGACTCAGCTAATAACATATCTATTTAACATGTACTTTGGATAATGTGACTATATGTGTCCTTATGTGTTTGTAATGTGTGTGCGGGTGTGTAAATGTATTGTAATGTACAATGTAAAGCGACCTTGAGCTACGGAAAGGCGCTATATAAATGTGTTTACTTCTTAAAATATGTCAGCGCCATTGTTTTGTCTCAAAATGCACACCAGTAATGTTTTTTAAAAACATTAAAAGCACGTATATAAAAGCTACTTAAATGCCCTAATTAAACTAACACCTTATTCTGGCTTTTATCTGAGCCCTGTCTGTGAAACCGTGCCATTAAAATAGAAAGCATTTTAAATGGCAATATTTCAGAATATTACTTTCTTTTCTGCATTTTTGATCAAATAAAATGTAGCCTTAGTAAGCATAAGATACTTCTTTCAAAAACATAAAAAAATCAGGTTTCAGGTTCAAAAGTCAGGTTTATTAAGCTATTTGGCACACATTTCATTGTGCAATAGAGGTAAATTACCTTCTAAATTCAGCAAATTAAGGACACTGAATTCATTCCCTGGTAAATGATAATATTTCCTTCAATTCAATTCAAAAGTGGCAGACCAGTGACTCACATGCCTCCAGTTTGGCCTAATGACAGCGATCCATTTCTCAAATTTTTTCCAACTGACAACAGCAGACATTTCTGTGTGACAGTGCAGCTTTTATTTCTCCAGTACTGTGACCCAGAGAGCCACCTAACTGTGACAGGGCCGCTATTGTGAACAAGCAAAGGGGCTGCGGTCAATAACGGTAAGTGTATCCACAGGAGCAATGCAATTACCTAAAGCGTCAGCAGGAATTGTCTTTTAAAAGTTCATACAGCTTTCTATACAGTCATTAAAATCAGGTGAGTGTCATCGCCAAGGAAAGCATTCCTTGTGTTATCTTGAGCGGCGTTTTTTTCTACGAGCCTAACTGAAGCTGATCAGTTGAACATTACGACTGATGGCAGAGGTTTAATTTTTAATGCGCTTTCCTACTGGGCCATACACTCTCGAGCCGCCCCGTCGGACTGCCAGCATGGTTACTCCCATCCTGATGCATTTTTCAACAGAGACGTTGAGCTCACATGGAAGAGATTGAGAGAGAAGATTAAAAAAAATCAGAGTCCCAGAAGACAAGGCTCTGGGTAATCGAGGGAGATGGGCCTGCAGTGTAACAGGCTGCTTGAGTCACGAAAAGTGACGAAAGACTCATTCCTCACCTCACACTGATGTGAGAAGATAAGTCAGTCCATCTAAATCAGTGGTTGTCAAACATTTTTGGTCAGTGGTTCTCAATTTTTTGATCACGCTTTTCTATGGCGAGGAACTTCTATGAGGCGCTTCTTCAGATGTTACGAAGTCAACGATTTTAAGAAGATTTGGTGGAACTGGCATTTTTTAAACAGGCAGAGCACTATTCATGCACTTGAACGGCGTCACAACATTACATTCTCAGCAATACTAAGGGGGCGCTGTAGCAAGCATTTGCTTAAAGGTGCTCTTAGCGATGTTGGGTGACGTCACTTCTTGTTGACGTTCGAAGTATTGTCAAACAAAATGGAGGCTAGCTAGACCCTCCCTCCTCCTCATCCCGTCCCCCTCTCCTGCTTCCTGAAACAGGCTTTTCCGATGTAAACTCGGGACTTTGCGCGTTCCTTCTCCTTTTCCCTCTTCTTTGCTATTTGTTCATCGGAAGTCGTCTCTTAATGGGCAATATATCGCCCATTATGTTTACATGATAATGAATGTCACCAACATTTTGCAGATTGTGCGGTCAGCTTGTTTGTTCTCCGTGTTGGAGGCGAAAGTGGGACTTAGGCAGTTCCTTCATACACAGGTGTATGACAGGTGTTATAGTGTTTTCCAGACAACTACTCACGGTTTGAAAGAATAAGGCCAAATGCAATCGATTTCAAAGCCGCAATCTACTGTTCCGGTGCAAATATAAACGTCACAGTGCAAAATCACAGGATTAAAATTACATTTTAAAATAAAAAAACACTTATTTGAAATTTTTACTATATTTTTGATCAAATAAATGCAGCCTTAAAGTTAATAGTGTTATTTAATGCTGCAATTAAAAGTTAATATAGAACACTGACAAATGTAACCTTTAGCAAATCTTAAAATGAATATCCATTTTTCCTAATGTACATTATAATATGTGATGCCTAAATTCCTTTATAGCATTTAAAACAATTGGTTTTTGGTGGTTTATTTGTAATTTATTTAAACAAAACTTCATAATAATAACTTTAATCGTATCGACCAGAACTCAATTTGTAACAACAGAAGTAAAAGCTGCATTCTCAGCGTTGCTGCTAAGGTTTTCTCTGAAGACAATCTAAACAAATCAACAAAGTTAAACTTACTACAGTAGCTATTTGAATGACATCAGATCTGCTTTAATAGAACAGACACCGATATTAACTCCATCACACCCTTAAAGGAACACTCCACCGTTTTTTGAAATAGGGCTTATTCACCGTCTCCCCTACATTAAGATAGGTGGGCAAAAGCATTTTTGTCTCAGTGCATGCATTGTCTTAGTTTGGCAGCGCCGACGCTAGCTTAGCTTAGCATAATGAATGGAATCCAATGTTGTCAGGTAGCATGTCGAGAGTAAAAGTTATAAAAAAACAAAACAAATTACTTCTTGTGGCCTGCATATTCACAACGAGTACAAATAACAATTCAGATTAAGACTAGGCGATTTCCTAGGCAGATATTGACTTGGGACTATATTAGGGTGAATCACAGGCGAAGCACTGCTACTTGGGCGCACCATGTCACGCAACACCTGAAATCCCCCACCCTCCATCAACATACCAGCGTGAATATTAGCTGGCTATTTTTCCGACAGTAGACATAGTGAATGGCGATGGACATGGGGGATTTTGTGCGAGACGAAGAGGGTGACTTCTCAGACAGTCAAGATCCATGACCATACCTCTACGAACCACAGTTTTCAGAAGAGGAGCTGCGTGCAACGGAAATAGAACGACAGGAGGAGGAGGTTGTGATCGCTAAACAGTAAAAGTGATAAAAAAAAAAAACGAATTACTTCTTGTGGCCTGCATATTCACAACGAGTACAAATAGCAATTCAGATTAAGACTAGGCGACCCACCTATCTTAATGTAGGGGAGACAGTGAATAAGCCCTATTTCAAAAAACGGTGGAGTGTTCATTTAAACAGAGGTTTGTTACCACCATAGAAACACAAAAGCGCATGGTAAATACACATGCAATGTCATGCACATGCAATGTAAAAGCAGCTAGGCCAGCTAGAGTGAAGTAAACGACAAACGCAGGTCTATCTAACATTAACGTTGACCTCAGAATTCCCCTGAATTCCCCAGATTCCCATTCTATGTGAGGAACAGAAACATAACATTACTGAGAGCGGAACAAAAAAAAGGAGTTTACAAAGTTAAAGCCCGGAATGACATGCAGTGAAAGAATTGATTGGGTAGACATTATAACACGGGCAGAGAAGTCAGTGAGGTTTAATCAGTAGCGCTAATTATAATGAGCTGGGTGTTTTCAGGCCACTCGCAGACTCCCTGTGCTGCCATCAAAGGAGCGATGGAGGGCAAGTCAGTTAAAAAAACAGCGCGCATGGACTGTGGTCAACTCATTTGAAGCTACTACATCATTAACTCATATTTTAGAAGAACTAAAATTAGCCAAGATGGTGATTTGGATAAGCTTGGATTCTGAACAGAGGTTTGGTCACTGAAACTCCTCTGAAACCTTGAAGAATAATGAAAGTAGAAGACGACTGTAACCATTTGACCCTTTTAAACTCATGCATGCCTGGAAAGATTTGAGTGTGAACAACTACCTTTAGATCTACAAGAGACCCTTATAAATTCTCCTCACTAGAGAAAATAGCATAACTATAATGTGTGGTGATGTGTGGTATGACCTAGAATGCGTGTGTGTCTGAATTGTGCAGTGTCTTCAAATTGGCCTAACAACATAGTCCTTGTCAAATGCAGATGACACCGCTCATTTTATACTACTACATACACAAAGACCACATTAACAGCCAACGCTGGACTTGCCTTCTTTCATTAACAAATGTGCTATTCAAAAAGTGAATTCATGAATGTCTGTCCATACCTCAACCGAAGGTGTGATCTCACACTCATTTAAAGAGAGTAAAAACATGCATAACAATAGCTGAAATTAAATGTATATGTATTTGACTTAATTTTAATAAACATTAATCGGTCATAGTAAAGTTCTTCTGAAACGAGCCACCTTGTTATTTCAGCCAAACAAATTTGTACGTATTTTTACTCTAGCATAATTTTGAAGTGTGTGAAATCAAGTGCATCCACAATGATGACAATACGAAATAGACACTGCAGTCAAAACATGTCATCAGAGGAGTGCTATTTAAACTTCACTGTCAGCCTTCAGAGCTATTTCATTAGAAACCAAAAATATATACTGTATTCTTTGCCATTTTAGCTGAATATTTTAGGCTTCTGAAATTTCAGAGCTTCACTACATGATACCAATCTTATTAAATACCAACCATATTAAATAAATTATCTTCTGGCACGATTCTTTAATTGAAATGCTGCTGGCTTGGAAAGTCTGGGCGTTCCAATTGTTTTCCTGATTTCCTATTCAACTCTTGATACCAATAATACCAATGATAAAAGAAATAATAATGATATATTAGTAAATAAATTATTTATTACTAAATTAAATTAAACAAAAATTACATTGAATAAATTTAAACAAGTTTCTGAGAATTTCTCATATTTTTGTAGATTCAGCAAATAAAAATTCATGAAATGAATAGAAAATAGAGGCAAAAGCTGTCAAAGGAATATTTAAACAGGTTCATGTTGAAACAGTTAGTAACACTGACAAACAAGTGTATTTCCTGTAATAAAAACATGACTAGTCTCAATGCTATTAATTTAGGAATGTCCCAGTTACCAAACATCCAGCAATCAGATAAAAGCATCTATAAAAGATGTGTGTGAGAGCAATAAACCATTAAACCTTGTGTCACACAAAGACTTAGAGTTTCAGAGTACAACTTGATCAGTCACCAAATTGTTAATAACTAAACTACTGGTAACTAAACTAAAGAGTCAACCTGAAGCCAATAATACAATGGTCTCCCAATGCCCACACATAAGCAGAGAAGAGTTCAGCAAGTTTACAACGCACACTTACTATAAGTACAGACCCCTGAAGGAAACCTGGATTAAGTGCTTTAATCAAAGAAAGACACAATGTTGATAGTTCATGAATCACCTCCGGCAGGGTTCGAACCTACAACCTTTCAGTTACCAGCATTGATCTTAAGCCACTAGGCTTTTCTACTACTAGTGAAGAAATTCATTCAGTTAATAAATGTAAAAGCACAGATTTTGCGCACTCAAGGATAGTTTACCTCCTACTAAGTGAATCAGAAAATTCAGAAAATTTCTGAAAATTCTTCAGAAAATCGATTCCAATTCTGGAAATGGATAGTTAAGGTAAGGAATGGATACTTGTAATACAATTAAAATTTCAATTCTGCTTATCAATTCCTGTGCGCAAATGTTAATGGGATTTCAAACCATTTTCAAGTTTAAGAATATGCCAAAGATAACTAAATTCAGCATTTACATTGTGTACTGTTTTCTTAGCACACATATAAGTGAGTCTGTGAGATAGCCTACTGAATTAAGTTTGTGTCTTCTTGCGCATGAACGCACAGATACACACAAAATTATGTCAAAATATCCTCCATAAACAGTTGGTTTTGTCTTAAGTGAATGAAAACAGTTTAAGTAAACAGTGATAAAATAAGTGATACAATTAGAACAAAGAAACTAATTACAAGCATATAGGAATGAACTACAATAGACCTATCTAAAAAACTTCAAGCAATAAAAATAAGAAATACTACATAAATTGTATAGAGCAGTGCTTCTGGACCCACTGCTCTGCACATTTTTTATGTCTCCTTATTTAACACACCTGATTCAGATCACCAGCTCGTTAGGAGAGACTCCTTGATCTGAACTGAGTGGCCGTTTCTCAATATGCGTTCTTGTCTGTACTTGTGTTCTTTTGGACTTGTGAAACGTCATCAGTCGCTGCCCAAGTACTGTCTCAATACACAAGTTTGCATTTTGGCAAGAACTGTTAAAAATCCCGGAAGTGTTCTTGACACGCCCATTTTACCGAGGATGCATCGGTTGGTAACTTGTGTGAACTTGATGGCAGAAATATCCCAGCATTCATTTCGGCATTCAAGGAAGGAGTAGGGATGCAACGATTAAAGATTTTGTAAGTACGATTATTGTCTGAGAAATAATCACGATTTAACGATTATCACGATTATTATGCATCAATTTATTTCACAACACTATATGTATAATATCACATGAACACTCAACACTAGATTTTCATGTGTTATTTGCCACAACACAGTACAAAATTATAAAATGACAAACGATAATCAATCTCTTCCTTTGGAATTAAAGAGAAGTGCTTTGTAAACATCCAGCATTTTTCTTTTGAAATAACAAATTAAGTCAATGGCTGCAGGGCTCTTTGATTGAAATAGATCACAAAATGATTAAGTGTTTAGTTTGTTCTAAATTTATTTTCAACCTGAGGTAGAAAACTTGATAACATGAAAACAATATCTTGTTGGTATTTGACTTAAAAACAAATAAAGGGATAATAAATCCCAATGAAAATAAGAATAAACAAAGTATTTGGCTCTATTGAATTAAATGTAAGCTAAATATTAACTATATATTTCTTTTAAAAGAAAACAAATATAGTCCACATGTTATCCACTCCAATATTATTGTACTTATTTTAATACTCTTTTTTTAAATTATTAATCCAAATTTTACATGTGCCTTTAGAAAATCATCTATTATAATCTCATTATTTTGGTTTGTTTGTTTGAAGTTTAAGTAAAAATTATAGAAAGAAACTGAGAACATCTCTCTTGTAGTGTTATTAATAACTGAAATGCAGTTAATTGGTAGTCCTAGAAGTCTACACGGCCCTGATCTTATGTTAGTGTTTTACACCGGGCATATTAAAACTACAAAGCCTAACATTTACAGGAGAAAGCAATAGGATATTAAGTTAAATGTTCACTGACTGAAACTCTTGAGAGCACGTCACATTCTGTTTTCCACAGACTTGGGTAACCAAAACATTCCGCTGTTTTTTGGTTGTTGTTTTTTTACGTTGCACTGAAAGCTGAAAGTTGCACGCCACGTTCTCCTTTTTCCAAAGCGCTAGGGCGGTTGCGCTCCGGAGGCGTCTGTCGTTGCTGTGTCGGTTCTTGTCACTTGACCTAAGGTGCGCTTGCGGCATTTTGAAAAGTAGAGATGTTTTTATCTCGATGCGGCGCGCACGCGCTTGGAAAAAACGAGCGCGCCGCTTCCCCTATGAGCGCGCATGCCGCACGCTTACATTTGAAATAACGAACTTGAGCGCGTAAAAGACGCGATCTGTGAACAGGCCCTTAAGGCGTTTTTTCGGTGGAAATAGAGCGTCGCTGCTAGTCCCCCTGCCATAGTGGTTGACGAGCACGGCATTAAGCTGGTGCACCGCTGGTGTAACCTTGTTTTCGTTTGGTGCAAAAGTTCCGTTCCGTGCAGAACACTCGGTGTAGCATAGTCTTTACGATTAATTAACCGTGACGTTTTAAAGCGCGGTTAATTGTGAAATCCGGTAATCGCTGCATCCCTAGGAAGGAGCGGGGAGCAGAAAGGCAGAACAACAGTAAGTCGTTTTTCTACAATTTCGTATGCTATTTCATCACTAAATTCATTTCTGAGAACATTTGATGCGAGAAATCTACTGTGTAGATTTCAAATATTGCCATTTTTACGAAAATATATGGCGAATCGAAAATATGCTCAAACATTTTCGGTAGTGAAGAATCTCCATAAGCGCACGCCGGTGTAGCTAGCGAGCCAACCGGACAGTCATGCTAAAAACCTGGCTGTTATCATCAATAATTCTTGTTATGTTTGGGTACTGAAGACGGCGCTGTGCGGGGGTATAGCGCAATACCAGCAAGAACACATCGCCTCAAACTGTCAGCAGCGTTCTGTGTGATCGTCACCTTGTAGGTTCATTCTTCCAAGAACATCTAGCAAGAGCGTTCTCCCCAAGAACACAAGTCCGTTCTTTGCATTCTTGGTTTTGAGAAACGCCCCAGGTGTCAGATAAGAGAGACATACAAAATGTGCAGAGCACTGGGTCCCGAGGACTGGAGTTGAGAACCACTGGTATAGAGTAATCAAATGTATAAAAAACACTGCATAGCGTAAATTAAATGTACATTTATTCTCATTAAAATTAGTGCGAGATTTTCTGTCCTTTGTTGTATGATTAACATTAATGGCACAGTAGACAGCAGGTATATTAGGCTACTGTCACTTTAAGACTGAATGCACAGATCCAATATACTGAGTCACATGCGTTTTCTTTCTCAACTGTTTAATTTCACTTAAGACATAAGTGATGTAAGATGGGGCACTGTTTCTCAGACAGCTCATGCATACGAAATTACTTCTCTTACGCTGCTTGCTTTCTGTGCTTCAACTGTTCAAAATCACTTGTTTTTAAACCCCAATCCTTAAAAACGCATGCAAATGATAAGCTTCCGTGACTGTCACATGACTGCAATAGAAAGGATAGTCCAAAAGCTCTACCGGTTGACAAATTCCTACCAATCGTGTCTACAGGTATAGCGCATATTACTAATTTAAGCTGAATATTTTGCAATTATTATCACTGCAACTCAAAAGGTCCTATCTTCTTTTCTCCAACGCTGGCCCTGACTCCACCCATTCGAAGAACATGGACGTGCAATCATGCACAACTATGTGCCCACGCCTACTCTCTGCCCGCTCTGTTACACGGCCAAAACAGCCTCATATCGGTCAGGTTATGAATGTAAGTTACGTGCCCGCTCACGCTTCATAACAAACACTTCGCCCCAGGCGCTGCTCGCGCATCACAAAGTTATCACAAAACGTTCCCCATTCAAAGCAATCGGGATTCAGGACGTCACATATGAAACAGCCAGCCACCGCTGTCAGTGAGCCGCCGTATTCAAGTACCGAGGGCGCGCGCGAGGGGGGGTGGGGGTATGGTACAACCATTTGATTGACGCATTTTCTGTCCAATGATTCTAGGTGGTCTTGGAAATGATTGGCTGGAGTTTTTCGAGTCCTGCCTGTTTCACAGATGATTAAATTACTTAATTTTCATTTCAGTGCTTTTAAATCAGTGGCTGTAATAGGGTTAGGAATAGGATTTCAAGTGATTTCGAAAAAAAATGGTGAAAAAAGAAAATCACATACCCCACCTTTAAATAACAAGTAGTAAGACAAGACAAAAAAGTAACAAGTTAATCTGAGTACATAATTATACCTGTTGCCACATATATATGCCTGTAACTATAGCAACAGCTGACGAGTACTTTTGTCAATCACTATTTGACGGTTCTTCAAAAAAAGAAAAGAAAAAGGAACGTACCATTTTCATATCAGTTTCAGATATGGAAAGGTGTATATACCATTTGTGTAAAATTACCCAGGATTAAATAAATATATTATATGGCAGTACTTTTCATTTGATTTTATGATACAAAAACTCACGTCGAATACAGACTACGTACATATACATGCTTGCTGCATCTTTTGGCAGGTAAATAACATCAGAAAAAGTTTTCACCACTGGAAATTATTGCATAATGGACGGACAGCTAAGATGGGGGAGGGGGAGGGGGAGGGGGGTCTAGTAGTAACATGACATACAGTATATATAAGCACTGAAATCGACCCAGTTTCACCTCTATCTGAAAAACAGCTGTGCCGATGATTATCAGTAGCCTACATTACATGACATGTTTCACTGGTGAAAACCCTAACTTATGTAAATCTTTTGAACCACGATTTCAGCATACCCCCCCCCCCCATCCCATTATTATTATAATTAAGTTTTTTCTATTAAGTTGCATTAAT